>NC_068438.1:31643520-31646020 GCF_023373465.1 Oncorhynchus keta | reverse complement strand
ACTCACCCTAGCCCCAAAAACCTTCACCCACGTATACTGTCTTGTGTTTGGATGTTTAGTTCTCCAAACATCCACTAGGTCAAACTGATTAAAGATGTCCCTTAACACTCCCACTGACACTGAATGAGGCTCTTCCCCATTTCTGTCTTTTGTAAAATCCATTGTACAGTTCCAGTCACCTCCGATCACCAGCGTCTCCTCAGGCTCTACTTGTGAGAGTTCCTGTCTAAGACTCCCAAATAGAACCCCTCTTTCTCTCCCTGTGTTAGGCGCATACACATTTATAAAGACAAAACACATGTTGTTAATTTCTGCTTTAACAACAAGCAACCTACCCCTACACACCTCCTTTGAGAAGCAAATTTTTACAGCCAGACCCGGTGCAAAAAGGACTGCCACCCCTGCACTAAGATTTGTCCCATGGCTCAACACACTTGCCCCTTTCCACCAGAGCCCCCAATCAACTTCATTCACCACATCACTATGCGTCTCCTGCAGAAACAACACCTGTACTTGTTTATGTTTTACATATTCACTCAACACACTCCTCTTTCCCGCATCTCTGGCGCCATTTATATTGAGCGAGCCTACCCGAAGAGTCTCCATAAGAAGTGGGAGAAAAGCCAGCAGAGAAATAGACCAATAGCAAAGCTCAAAAAGCCCCAGTGTCAGTAAGAAATTAAACATTTAAACAGTGTCTGAAGGTAAACCTTTACGCACTGTTGTGACCCACTTCCTCAACCTAAACCGTTTCTTGGGTGAGAGGACACCATGCCCCTCATTTCTCATAGCATGTTGTACTGATCTTACAAACTTTCTAGGATCAGGAAAAAAGCCTCAAGATTAACTTTTTTCCCTTAGTCTCATTCAGGAACCTTGTCAGTTCTCTCAACGTGTACTTAGACCCCTCTGGTTGACTGGCTGTCAGCTCCGGGCCAATTGAAGAGGAGTCTGAAAAAAATACCTCCTCATCCTCTTCCTCAGACTCACTTTCCTCCTCTTCTCTATCTCCCACCCTGACCACCTGCCCTTTCTCTCTGGTTAGGGCCTCACCCACAGCAACAGGCAACATTTCCATGGTGCCTTTGTCCACACCCTTTTTCTTTTTCCTCTTGACACCCTCCTCCTCCTCCCCTAATCTCTTACACTTCCCCACTATACTCTCCTCATCCACTAGAATAACCTGACTAGACGCAGTATCATCTGCACCACCCTCCATAGCATGACTAGGGCCAGCCTCAGCTACACCACCCTCCATAGCATGACTAGGGCCAGCCTCAGCTACAACACCCTCCATAGCATGACTAGGGCCAGCCTCAGCTACAACACCCTCCATAGCATGACTAGGGCCAGCCTCAGCTACAACACCCTCCATAGCATGACTAGGGCCAGCCTCAGCTACAACACCCTCCATAGCATGACTAGGGCCAGCCTCAGCTATACCACCCTCCATAGCATGTCTAGGCCCAGCCTCAGCTACCCCACCATCTCTAGCCTGACTAGACCCAGCCTCTGCTTCTCCACCATCTCTAGCCTGACTAGACCCAGCCTCATCTACACCACCATCTCTAGACTGACTAGGCCCAGCCTCTGCTGTCTGCATCTCCTTACCCCCTACATTTTGACCTCGATTTCCCCCCCTTGCGCTCGTACCCTCCCCTTGTCTATGGCCTTTATGTGGGCACGCAAAGCTCTTGTGCCCCAAATCCCCACATTCAAAACACTGTAGACTATCTGTGCTGGCAAAACCTGCATAGAGCCCTTCCCCATGCCTCACTTTAAAATGCACATTTAGCTGTTGCTCATTATTGTTCAGAAACATAAACACTTGCCTCCTGAATGAAACAACGTGCTTAACGGCATCTGCCTGAAAACCTGCTGACAGTACACGGAAACCGCTAGCAAACTTACCAAAACGACTCAGCTCTTTCCTAATTTGATCATCCTTAATAAACGGAGGCAAATTTGCCACTACAACTCTTGTTGAAGGGGTAGAGAGAGGTGAAATTGACACCAACACATCCCTTACAAATATTCCGCTAGCAATTAGCCTACCGACCAAATTAGCCCTTTTCATGAACACATCCACAGCCTTGTTCATTCTAGAAGCAGAATGTATAAACTCAGCTCCTACCTGTTCACCGACCGCGAGCAGAACCTCCTCCACCTTAACTCCGTTCTCAGGAACACACCTGAAACCATGCTGTATCGACAGCGTCTCCTGCGCACTAGGCTGAGAAGCCATTGCGCACACTATACCTTGCAACCCCCCGGAACGTTACTCTGTCCTCTTCCACCCTAACTTTGAAAAAAAAAAAAACTTTGGATACCGCTAAAAACAAATATTGCATTAACCCTCCACCATAGAAAATAACATGTAAAGAAAATAATAGAATCAAGAAAGTTAGTTAGGATAGAGCTTTCCACACCAAACACTCAAACTCCAAAAACACCCAGCATGCACCGAGAGAGAGAGAGAGAGAGAGAGAGAGAGAGAGAG
>NC_068438.1:31551020-31636020 GCF_023373465.1 Oncorhynchus keta | reverse complement strand
ACTAAAGAGGAGAGGAGGGGAGAGAACTAGGGAGAGGGAGAAGGGGAGGGGGAGGGAGAGGGAGAGGGAGAGGGAGAGGGAGGGGGAGAGGGAGAGAGAGGGAGGGGGAGAGGGAGAGGGAGGAGAGGAGAGGGAGAGAGGGGGGAGAGGGAGAGGGAGAGGGAGAGGGAGAGGGAGAGGGAGAGGGAGGGGGAGAGGGAGGGAGAGGGAGGGGGAGAGGGAGAGGGAGAGGAAGAAGGGGAGAGGGAGAGGGAGAGGGAAGGGGAGGAGGAGGGGGAGAGGGAGAGGGAGAGAGGGAGAGGGAGGGGGAGAGGGAGAGAGGGAGGGGGAGAGAGGGAGAGGGAGAGGGAGAGGGAGAGGGAGAGGGAGAGGGAGAGGGAGAGGGGGAGGGGGAGCGGGAGAGAGGGAGAGGGAGAGAGGGGGAGAGGGAGAGGGAGGGGAGAGAGGGAGAGAGGGGAGAGGGAGAGGGAGAGGGAGAGGGAGAGGGAGCGGGAGCGGGAGGGAGGAGAGGGAGAGAGGGAGAGAGGGGAGAGGGAGAGGGAGAGAGGGAGAGGGAGAGGGAGAGGGAGAGGGAGAGGGAGGGGAGGGGAGAGGGAGAGGGCAAAGCTGCAAGAGGAAAGAGCATTGGCACAGATATTTGTTCTCAATTTCATCCATTAGGTTTTTCCCTCACAATTGTCAAACATGAGTGGTCAGGTGTGTGCATGTTAGAACGGCCACAGGGGGTAGAGTACAACTCTGCCAGCGAAAAGAAAAGCAGAGAGAAATTCATTATTCCATGGTCACGTTGAGTCAAAGTAATATGATCACTCTGGTTGATATCTTTTGTGTAATGAAGGATCAGACACAGCTGTGGATCTATCCCTGTGTGTGTGTGTGTGTGTGTGTGTGTGTGTGTGTGTGTGTGTGTGTGTGTGTGTGTGTGTGTGTGTGTGTGTGTGTGTGTGTGTGTGTGTGTGTGTGTGTGTGTGTGTGTGTGTGTGTGTGTGTGTGTGTGTGTGTGTGTGTGTGTGTGGACAGCGGAGTCAATCACCACCTTCCGGAGACACCTGAAACCCCATCTCTTTAAGGAATACCTAGGATAGGGTAAGTAATCCTTCTCACCCCCCTTTTAAGATTTAGATGCACTATTGTAAAGTGACTGTTCTACTGGATGTCATAAGGTGAATGCACCAATTTGTAAGTCGCTCTGGATAAGAGTGTCTGCTAAATGACTTAAATGTAAATGTAAATGTAAATGTGTGTGTGTGTGTGTGTGTGTGTGTGTGTGTGTGTGTGTGTGTGTGTGTGTGTGTGTGTGTGTGTGTGTGTGTGTGTGTGTGTGTGTGTGTGTGTGTGTGTGTGTGTGTGTGTGTGTGTGTGTGTGTGTGTGTGTGTGCCTAAACCCAACCTAGGTTCAGAGAAGGTGCTGATTTGTGTGAAACAATGACAGGTTTGTTGACTGCACCCCTCGCCTGCTGATACTGAGGAGGATTACGTAGCCTGGATCACTCACACACACACTACACACACAAACGCATAGACACACATAGACACACAGATCCACAGACACACAGATCCACAGACACACACATACGCACTCACGCACACACTCGTGCACACAAACACACACAGACACACAGACACACACACACACTCCTCTCGTTGGTCAAACCACAGGAGGAGCTTGTCATTAAGTTCCCTACAGAGCTCTCAGGGTGTCATTTACTAAGATAACAGAACAAATTAGGCTGGAATTCATTATTTGAATTTAGAAGGTGGAATACTCTATTTACCTTTTGTATGGAAACCAAGGATTAGTAACTATTAACAAAGAATATTGTAAATTGTGACAGTGTTTCGTGAACAGAGCTAGTGATGGTGAGTGTGTATACAGTACACGTGTCCTATGGGTATGAGCGTGTATGGACGATTTGTAAAGATTTCATGCTGTCTGACAGACAAAAACCGACACCTGATCCCCGCAATCAACATAACAGAACAGAAAAAAATAAACTCACACAACATTTATTGTTTAAAAGTTCAGTTGATTTCATTCTCTTGTTGTTTGCTTTCTGCATGGCCCCTGTAGGTTGTATAAGCAGAGGGATATGGGTAGAGGGGCTTGGGGTTGGGGGGCCTGAGTGAGGGGATAGGGGTGAAAGGGTTGAGGAGCCAAAATCAAAAGAGCATGCCGGAATATGTTCTGGGGAACATTGGGTCTGACTTAATCATCCCCTTACGTTAGCGTAAACACTGAATCTGATTTGATGTAATTGGGTTTGTAGTGAGGGTAAATACTGAAATGTAGACCCCTCGCATATTCAACAACATCTTTCCCATCCAGTCCTCCAGTCCTCCAGTCCTCCAGTCCTCCACTCCTCCAGTCCTCCAGTGTTCCAGTCCTCCAGTCCTCCAGTCCTCCAGTCCTCCGCTCCTCCAGTCCTGCAGTCCTCCAGTCCTCCAGTCCCCCACTCCTCCAGTCATCCAGTCCTCCAGTCCTCCACTCCTCCAGTCATCCAGTCCCCCACTCCTCCAGTCCTCCAGTCCTCCAGTCCTCCAGTCACCCATTCCTCCAGTCCTCCAGTCCTCCATTCCTCCAGTCCTCCAGTCCCCCACTCCTCCAGTCATCCAGTCCCCCACTCCTCCAGTCCTCCAGTCCTCCACTCCTCCAGTCATCCAGTCCTCCAGTCCTCCAGTCCTCCAGTCCTCCAGTCCTCCAGTCCTCCAGTCCTCCAGTCACCCATTCCTCCAGTCATCCAGACCTCCACTCCTCCAGTCCTCCAGTCCTCCAGTCCTTCACTCATCCAGACCTGCACTCCTCCAGTCCTCCAGTGTTCCACTCCTCCAGTCCGTCAGTGTTCCACTCCTCCAGTCCTCCAGTGTTCCACTCCTCCAGTCCTCCAGACCTCCACTCCTCCAGTCCTCCAGTCCTCCAGTCCTCCAGTCCTCCAGTCCTCCAGTCCTCCAGTCCTCCAGTGTTCCACTCCTCCAGTGTTCCACTCCTCCAGTCCTCCAGACCTCCACTCCTCCAGTCCTCCAGTCCTCCAGTCCTCCAGTCCTCCGCTCCTCCAGTCCTGCAGTCCTCCAGTCCTCCAGTCCTCCAGTCCTCCAGTCCCCCACTCCTCCAGTCATCCAGTCCTCCAGTCCTCCACTCCTCCAGTCATCCAGTCCCCCACTCCTCCAGTCCTCCAGTCCTGCAGTCCTCCAGTCCTCCAGTCCTCCAGTCCCCCACTCCTCCAGTCATCCAGTCCCCCACTCCTCCAGTCCTCCACTCCTCCAGTCCTCCAGTCCCCCACTCCTCCAGTCATCCAGTCCCCCACTCCTCCAGTGTTCCAGTCCTCCACTCCTCCAGTCATCCAGTCCTCCACTCCTCCAGTCCTCCAGTCCTCCAGTCCTCCAGTCCTCCAGTCACCCATTCCTCCAGTCATCCAGACCTCCACTCCTCCAGTCCTCCAGTCCTCCAGTCCTTCACTCATCCAGACCTGCACTCCTCCAGTCCTCCAGTGTTCCACTCCTCCAGTCCGTCAGTGTTCCACTCCTCCAGTCCTCCAGTGTTCCACTCCTCCAGTCCTCCAGACCTCCACTCTTCCAGTCCTCCAGTCCTCCAGTCCTCCAGTCCTCCAGTCCTCCAGTCCTCCAGTGTTCCACTCCTCCAGTGTTCCACTCCTCCAGTCCTCCAGTCCTCCACTCCTCCACTCCTCCAGTCCTCCAGTCCTCCAGTCCTCCACTCCTCCAGTCCTCCAGTCCTCCACTCATCCAGACCTGCACTCCTCCAGTCCTCCAGTGTTCCACTCCTCCAGTCCGTCATTGTTCCACTCCTCCAGTCCTCCAGTGTTCCACTCCTCCAGTCCTCCAGACCTCCACTCCTCCAGTCCTCCACTCCTCCAGTCCGTCAGTGTTCCACTCCTCCAGTCCTCCAGTGTTCCACTCCTCCAGTCCTCCAGACCTCCACTCCTCCAGTCCTCCAGTCCTCCAGTCCTCCAGTCCTCCAGTGTTCCACTCCTCCAGTGTTCCACTCCTCCAGTCCTCCAGTCCTCCACTCCTCCACTCCAGTCCTCCAGTCCTCCAGTCCTCCACTCCTCCAGTCCTCCAGTCCTCCAGTCCTCCAGTCCTCCAGTCCTCCAGTCCTCCAGTCCTCCAGTCCTCCAGTGTTCCACTCCTCCAGTCCTCCAGACCTCCACTCCTCCAGTCCTCCAGTCCTCCAGTCCTCGAGTCCTCCAGCCCTCCAGTCCTCCAGTCCTCCAGTGTTCCACTCCTCCAGTCCTCCAGTGTTCCACTCCTCCAGTGTTCCAGTCCTCCAGTCCTCAGACCTCTCTTTTTCTTCCTTTTCTACTCTCTCATTTATTTTTGTTCAGAAAGGGTTGTTCTGTGTTCGGCCTCTTGTACAATACGGAAAGTCTTAAACAATTTCCATAATGTTGTTTTGTTGGACTGTCTTTGCCGTGATTTTTCTTGGGAGTTATTTGGTAATTCGATTTCAGAGAAAGAAATGCAAGAGAAAGGCAAAGGGAGTGATGTATATTTTTTAAAAACCTTTCAATCGATTTCCTGGCCTTGGTTTTGAGTTACTTCACATTTGTGGTTATGGATCGCCAACAAAGCCCAACATTTCTCCCGTCTTCTCCTCCTGTCTCACCCTTCCTCCCCCTCCTGGAACTCGTGGCGTACACTTAAAAGTTTGCGTCTCAGCGTCTTGTCATCCCCCTCCCTCACCCCTCCATCATTCTCAGTAATGTAGTCATGCTGATTGCATCGCCCCAACTAATGCCATTCTTCCCTATTTTAGTCCTGAGAGACAGACTGAATGCCCATTGCAGCCATTTCAATGACCCCCACTCCGACAACACACTAGATCCAAGCCCTGTTCCCTGTTCCCTGTTCCCTGTTCCCTGTTCCCTGTTCCCTGTACCCTGTTCCCCATACCCTGTTCTCTGTTCCCTGTTCGCTATACCCTGTTCCCTATACCCTGTACACTGTACCCTGTTCCCTGTTCCCTGTTCCCTGTTCCCTGTTCCCTGTACCCTGTTCCCTGTACCCTGTTCCCTGTTCCCTGTTCCCTGTACCCTGTTCCCTGTTCCCTGTTCCCTGTACCATGTTCCTTATATCCTGGACCCTGTACCCTGTTCCCTGTTCCCTGTTCCCTGTTCCCTGTTCCCTGTTCCCTATTCCCTGTTCCCTGTACCCTGTTCCCTGTACCCTGTTCCCTGTTCCCTGTTCCCTGTACCCTGTTCCCTGTTCCCTGTTCCCTGTTCCCTATACCCTGTTCCTGTTCCCTGTTCCCTGTTCCCTGTTCCCGGTTCCCTGTCCCCTGTTCCCTGTTCCCTGTTCCCTGTTCCCTTTTCCCTGTTCCCTATACCCTGTTCCCTATACCCTGTTCCCTGTTCCCTGTTCCCTGTTCCCTATACCCTGTTCCCTGTTCCCTATACCCTGTTCCCTGTTCCCTGTACCCTGTTCCCTGTTCCCTGTTCCCTGTTACCTGTACCCTGTTCCCTATACCCTGTTCCCTGTTCCCTATACCCTGTTCCCTATACTCTGTTCCCTGTTCCCTATACCCTGTTCCCTATACGCTGTTCCCTGTTCCCTATATCCTGTTCCCTATACCCTGTTCCCTGTTCCCTGTACCCTGTTCCCTATACTCTGTTCCCTGTTCCCTATACCCTTTTCCCTTTTCCCTGTTCCCTGTACCCTGTTCCCTGTAACCTGTTCCCTATACCCTGTTCCCTATACTCTGTTCCCTGTTCCCTATACCCTGTTCCCTATACCCTGTACCCTGTTCCCTGTAACCTGTTCCCTATACCCTGTTCCCTATACTCTGTTCCCTGTTCCCTGTACCCTGTTCCCTATACTCTGTTCCCTGTTCCCTATACCCCGTTCCCTGTTCCCTGTACCCTGTTCCCTATACCCTGTTCCCTGTTCCCTGTACCCTGTTCCCTATACTCTGTTCCCTGTTCCCTATACCCTGTTCCCTATACCCTGTTCCCTGTTCCCTATACCCTGTTCCCTATACTCTGTTCCCTGTTCCCTATACCCTGTTCCCTATACGATGTTCCCTGTTCCCTATATCCTGTTCCCTATACCCTGTTCCCTGTTCCCTGTACCCTGTTCCCTATACTCTGTTCCCTGTTCCCTATACCCTGTTCCCTGTTCCCTGTACCCTGTTCCCTGTAACCTGTTCCCTATACCCTGTTCCCTATACTCTGTTCCCTGTTCCCTATACCCTGTTCCCTATACCCTGTACCCTGTTCCCTGTAACCTGTTCCCTATACCCTGTTCCCTATACCCTGTACCCTGTTCCCTGTAACCTGTTCCCTATACCCTGTTCCCTGTTCCCTATACCCTGTTCCCTATACGCTGTTCCCTGTTCCCTATACCCTGTTCCCTATACCCTGTACCCTATACCCTGTACCCTGTTCCCTATATCCTGTTCCCTATACCCTGTTCCCTGTTCCCTATACCCTGTTCCCTATACGCTGTTCCCTGTTCCCTATATCCTGTTCCCTATACCCTGTTCCCTGTTCCCTGTTCCCTATAGCCTGTACCCTGTACCCTGTTCCCTGTACCCTGTTCCCTGTAACCTGTTCCCTGTTCCCTGTACCCTGTTCCCTATACTCTGTTCCCTGTTCCCTATACCCTGTTCCCTATACGCTGTTCCCTGTTCCCTATATCCTGTTCCCTATACCCTGTTCCCTGTTCCCTGTACCCTGTTCCTATACCTGTTCCCTGTTCCCTATACCCTGTTCCTATACCCTGTTCCTGTTCCCTATACCCTGTTCCCTATACTCTGTTCCCTGTTCCCTATACCCTGTTCCCTATACGCTGTTCCCTGTTCCCTATATCCTGTTCCCTATACCCTGTTCCCTGTTCCCTGTACCCTGTTCCCTATACTCTGTTCCCTGTTCCCTATACCCTGTTCCCTGTTCCCTGTACCCTGTTCCCTGTAACCTGTTCCCTATACCCTGTTCCCTATACTCTGTTCCCTGTTCCCTATACCCTGTTCCCTATACCCTGTACCCTGTTCCCTGTAACCTGTTCCCTATACCCTATTCCCTATACCATGTTCCCTGTTCCCTATACCCTGTTCCCTATACGCTGTTCCCTGTTCCCTATACCCTGTTCCCTGTTCCCTGTTCCCTGTTCCCTGTTCCCTATACCCTGTACCCTGTACCCTGTTCCCTATACCCTGTTCCCTGTTCCCTGTTCCCCGTTCCCTATACCCTGTTCCCTATACCCTGTTCCCTGTTCCCTGTACCCTATACCCTGTTCCCTGTTCCCTATATCCTGTTCCCTATACCCTGTTCCCTATACCCTGTTCCCTGTACCCTGTACCCTGTACCCTGTTCCCTATACCCTGTTCCCTGTTCCCTGTTCCCTATACCCTGTACCCTGTACCCTGTTCCCTGTACCCTGTTCCCTGTAACCTGTTCCCTGTTCCCTGTACCCTGTTCCCTGTAACCTGTTCCCTGTTCCCTGTACCCTGTTCCCTATACTCTGTTCCCTGTTCCCTATACCCTGTTCCCTATACGCTGTTCCCTGTTCCCTATATCCTGTTCCGTATACCCTGTTCCTGTTCCTGTACCCTGTTCCCTATACGCTGTTCCTGTTCCTATACCCTGTTCCCTATACCCTGTTCCTGTTCCCTATACCCTGTTCCCTATACTCTGTTCCCTGTTCCCTATACCCTGTTCCCTATACGCTGTTCCCTGTTCCCTATATCCTGTTCCCTATACCCTGTTCCCTGTTCCCTGTTCCCTATACCCTGTACCCTGTACCCTGTTCCCTGTACCCTGTTCCCTGTAACCTGTTCCCTGTTCCCTATACCCTGTTCCCTATACCCTGTTCCCTGTTCCCTATACCCTGTTCCCTATACTCTGTTCCCTGTTCCCTATACCCTGTTCCCTATACGCTGTTCCCTGTTCCCTATATCCTGTTCCCTATACCCTGTTCCCTGTTCCCTGTACCCTGTTCCCTATACTCTGTTCCCTGTTCCCTATACCCTGTTCCCTGTTCCCTGTACCCTGTTCCCTGTAACCTGTTCCCTATACCCTGTTCCCTATACTCTGTTCCCTGTTCCCTATACCCTGTTCCCTATACCCTGTACCCTGTTCCCTGTAACCTGTTCCCTGTTCCCTATACCCTGTTCCCTATACCCTGTACCCTGTTCCCTGTAACCTGTTCCCTATACCCTGTTCCCTATACCCTGTACCCTGTTCCCTGTAACCTGTTCCCTATACCCTGTTCCCTGTTCCCTATACCCTGTTCCCTATACGCTGTTCCCTGTTCCCTATACCCTGTTCCCTATACCCTGTACCCTATACCCTGTACCCTGTTCCCTATATCCTGTTCCCTATACCCTGTTCCCTGTTCCCTATACCCTGTTCCCTATACGCTGTTCCTGTTCCCTATATCCTGTTCCCTATACCCTGTTCCTGTTCCCTATAGCCTGTACCCTGTTGTTCCCTGTACCCTGTTCCCTGTAACCTGTTCCCTGTTCCTGTACCCTGTTCCCTATACTCTGTTCCTGTTCCCTATACCCTGTTCCTATACCCTGTTCCCTATATCCTGTTCCCTATACCCTGTTCCTGTTCCTGTACCCTGTTCCCTATACGCTGTTCCTGTTCCTATACCCTGTTCCCTATACCCTGTTCCTGTTCCCTATACCCTGTTCCCTATACTCTGTTCCCTGTTCCTATACCCTGTTCCCTATACGCTGTTCCCTGTTCCCTATATCCTGTTCCCTATACCCTGTTCCCTGTTCCTGTACCCTGTTCCCTATACTCTGTTCCCTGTTCCCTATACCCTGTTCCTGTTCCTGTACCCTGTTCCTGTAACCTGTTCCCTATACCCTGTTCCCTATACTCTGTTCCCTGTTCCCTATACCCTGTTCCCTATACCCTGTACCCTGTTCCTGTAACCTGTTCCCTATACCCTATTCCTATACCATGTTCCTGTTCCCTATACCCTGTTCCCTATACGCTGTTCCCTGTTCCCTATACCCTGTTCCCTGTTCCCTGTTCCTGTTCCCTATACCCTGTACCCTGTACCCTGTTCCTATACCCTGTTCCTGTTCCCTGTTCCCGTTCCTATACCCTGTTCCCTATACCCTGTTCCTGTTCCCTGTACCCTATACCCTGTTCCCTGTTCCTATATCCTGTTCCCTATACCCTGTTCCCTATACCCTGTTCCCTGTACCCTGTACCCTGTACCCTGTTCCCTATACCCTGTTCCCTGTTCCCTGTTCCCTATACCCTGTACCCTGTACCCTGTTCCCTGTACCCTGTTCCCTGTAACCTGTTCCCTGTTCCCTGTACCCTGTTCCCTGTAACCTGTTCCCTGTTCCCTGTACCCTGTTCCCTATACTCTGTTCCCTGTTCCCTATACCCTGTTCCCTATACGCTGTTCCCTGTTCCCTATATCCTGTTCCGTATACCCTGTTCCCTGTTCCCTGTACCCTGTTCCCTATACGCTGTTCCCTGTTCCCTATACCCTGTTCCCTATACCCTGTTCCCTGTTCCCTATACCCTGTTCCCTATACTCTGTTCCCTGTTCCCTATACCCTGTTCCCTATACGCTGTTCCCTGTTCCCTATATCCTGTTCCCTATACCCTGTTCCCTGTTCCCTGTTCCCTATACCCTGTACCCTGTACCCTGTTCCCTGTACCCTGTTCCCTGTAACCTGTTCCCTGTTCCCTATACCCTGTTCCCTATACCCTGTTCCCTGTTCCCTATACCCTGTTCCCTATACTCTGTTCCTGTTCCTATACCCTGTTCCCTATACGCTGTTCCCTGTTCCCTATATCCTGTTCCCTATACCCTGTTCCCTGTTCCCTGTACCCTGTTCCCTATACTCTGTTCCTGTTCCCTATACCCTGTTCCTGTTCCTGTACCCTGTTCCTGTAACCTGTTCCCTATACCCTGTTCCCTATACTCTGTTCCTGTTCCCTATACCCTGTTCCCTATACCCTGTACCCTGTTCCTGTAACCTGTTCCCTATACCCTGTTCCCTATACCCTGTTCCCTGTAACCTGTTCCCTATACCCTGTTCCCTGTTCCCTATACCCTGTTCCCTATACGCTGTTCCCTGTTCCCTATACCCTGTTCCCTATACCCTGTACCCTATACCCTGTACCCTGTTCCCTATATCCTGTTCCCTATACCCTGTTCCCTGTTCCCTATACCCTGTTCCCTATACGCTGTTCCCTGTTCCCTATACCCTGTTCCCTATACCCTGTTCCCTGTTCCCTGTTCCCTGTTCCCTATACCCTGTACCCTGTACCCTGTTCCCTATACCCTGTTCCCTGTTCCCTGTTCCCCGTTCCCTATACCCTGTTCCCTATACCCTGTTCCCTGTTCCCTGTACCCTATACCCTCTTCCCTGTTCCCTATATCCTGTTCCCTATACCCTGTTCCCTATACCCTGTTCCCTGTACCCTGTACCCTGTTCCCTATACCCTGTTCCCTGTTCCCTGTTCCCCGTTCCCTATATCCTGTTCCCTATACCCTGTTCCCTGTTCCCTATACCCTGTTCCCTATACTCTGTTCCCTGTTCCCTATACCCTGTTCCCTATACGCTGTTCCCTGTTCCCTATATCCTGTTCCCTATACCCTGTTCCCTGTTCCCTGTACCCTGTTCCCTATACTCTGTTCCCTGTTCCCTATACCCTGTTCCCTATACCCTGTTCCCTGTTCCCTATACCCTGTTCCCTATACGCTGTTCCCTGTTCCCTATATCCTGTTCCCTATACCCTGTTCCCTGTTCCCTGTACCCTGTTCCCTGTAACCTGTTCCCTATACTCTGTTCCCTGTTCCCTATACCCTGTTCCCTATACCCTGTACCCTGTTCCCTGTAACCTGTTCCCTATACCCTGTTCCCTATACTCTGTTCCCTGTTCCCTATACCCTGTTCCCTATACGCTGTTCCCTGTTCCCTATATCCTGTTCCCTATACCCTGTTCCCTGTTCCCTGTACCCTGTTCCCTATACTCTGTTCCCTGTTCCCTATACCCTGTTCCCTGTTCCCTGTTCCCTATATCCTGTTCCCTATACCCTGTTCCCTGTTCCCTGTACCCTGTTCCCTATACTCTGTTCCCTGTTCCCTATACCCTGTTCCCTGTTCCCTGTACCCTGTTCCCTGTAACCTGTCCCCTATACCCAAACCACATCAGCTTCACTTTAACCATTCTGATCACATTACTTGAACAACAACACACCGGCTTCAGCCATTTACATCTTATTAAGTCCTCTATAACAGATGAACTGATAACTGATTCAGATCAGATAGATCCCTCTTCAGCAATTAAGATAGCATTTCCTTTTCAAACAATAGATTCCCTTTATCGTACTGTTCATTTATGTCAGGGAAATGTAATTAGCATATAACCCTCAAAACTCTGCTATCCGTACACCAACCTAATTTTGGTTTCCCCATTTAGCAGCCTGTTCCACACCACACCCATGGGAACTCCTATGAAGCCAGGCAGACGTGTAATAAGATAAGGAGGAGTTGTAATAACACTCATATTTTTATCTCTTTCATTTCTTATCTTTTCATCTCAATACTGACCTCAAAACACAAGGCAGTATATCCTGGGTGTTAAAGCAAGGCCAAACAGCTGCAGGCATGATATCTGTCTGTGTCACCTGGGCCCACTTCTCTCACCATACTTCACTCCAGGACATCTACACTATGTCTACTTTCTCAATGATCAATACAACTCTATCTTCTCCTCTACACCTCATCTATATCCTCCTCCTCTACACATCATATATATATCCTCCTCCTCTACCTCCTCTTCTACATCATCCTCCTCTACCTCCTCTTCTATATCCCCCTCCTCTACACCTCTTCTATATCCTCCTCCTCCACACCTCATCTGTATCCTCCTCCTCTACCTCCTCTTCTATATCCTCCTCCTCCACACCTCATCTATATCCTCCCCCTCTATACCTCTTCTATATCCTCCTCCTCTACACCTCAACTATATCCTCCTCCTCTACACCTCATCTATATCCCTTCCTCTACACCTCAGCCATATCCTCCTCCTCTTCCTCGTTTTCTATATCCTTCTCCTCTACTCCTCATCTATATCCTCCTCCTCTACACCTCATATACAGTGGGACAAAAAGTATTTAGTGAGCCACCAATTGTGCAAGTTCTCCCACTTAAAAATATGAGAGATGCCTGTCATTTTCATCATAGGTACACTTGAACTATGACAGACAAAATGAGAAAAAAAATCCAGAAAATCACATTGTAGGATTTTTAATGAATGTATTTGCAAATTTATGGTGGAAAATCAGTATTTGGTCAATAACAAAAGTTTATCTCAATACTTTGTTAAATACCCTTTGTTGGCAATGACAGAGGTCAAACGTTTTCTGTAACTCTTCACAAGGTTTTCACACACTGTTGCTGGTATTTTGGCCCATTCCTCCATGCAGATCTCCTCTAGAGCAGTGATGTTTTGGAGCTGTTGCTGGGCAACACAAACTTTCATTTTATATGGGGTTGAGATCTGGAGACTGGCTAGGCCACTCCAGGACCTTGAAATGCTTCTCCTTCAATGCCCGGGTGGTGTGTTTGGGATCATTGTCATGCTGAAAGACCCAGCCAGGTTTCATCATCTCCTCCTTATCAATGATGTTGCTCTTGCTGCGGGCGATTCCTTGATCCACCTCTACGCAGACGACACCATTCTATATACTTCCGGCCCCTTGGACACTGTGCTATCTAACCTCCAAACGGCTTCAATGCCATACTCATTCCGTGGCCTCTGCTCTTAAACGCTAGTAAAACCAAATACATGCTTTTCAACCGTTCGCTGCATGCACCCGCACGCCTGACCAGCATCACCACCCTGGATGGTTCCAACCTTGAATATGTGGACATCTATAAGTACCTAGGTGTCTGGCTCGACTGTAAACTCTCCTTCCAGACTCATATCAAACATCTCCAATCGAAAATCAAATCAAGAGTCGGCTTTCTATTCCGCAACAAAGCCTCCTTCACTCACACCGCCAAACTTACCCTAGTAAAACTGACTTTCCTACCGATCCTCGACTTCGGCGATGTCATCTACAAAATTGCTTACAACACTGTACTCAGCAAACTGGATGCAGTTTATCACAGTGCCATCCGTTTTGTCACTAAAGCACCTTATACCACCCACCACTGCGACTTGTATGCTCTAGTCGGCTGGCCCTCGCTACATATTCGTCGCCAGACCCACCGGCTCCAGGTCATCTACAAGTCCAAGCTAGGTAAAGCTCCGCCTTATCTCAGTTCACTGGTCACGATGGCAACACCCATCCGTAGCACGCGCTCCAGCAGGTGTATCTCACTGATCATCCCTAAAGCCAACACCTCATTTGGCCGCCCTTCGTTCCAGTTCTCTGCTGCTTGTGACTGGAACGAATTGCAAAAATCACTGAAGTTGGAGACTTTTATATCCCTCACCAACTTCAAACATCTGCTATCTGAGCAGCTAACCGATCGCTGCAGCTGTACATAGTCTATAGGTAAATAGCCCACCCATTTTTATCTACCTCATCCCCATACTGTTTTTATTTATTTACTTTTCTGCTCTTTTGCACACCATTATCTCTACCTGTACATGACCATCTGATCATTTATCACTCCAGTGTTAATCTGCAAAATTGTAATTATTCGCCTACCTCATGCCGTTTGCACACAATGTATATAGACTCCCCTTTTTTTCCTACTGTGTTATTGACTTGTTAATTGTTTACTCCATGTGTAACTCTGTGTTGTCTGTTCACACTGCTATGCTTTATCTTGGCCAGGTCGCAGTTGCAAATGAGAACTTGTTCTCAACTAGCCTACCTGGTTAAATAAGGTGAAATAAAAAAATGTTTAAAAATGCCCTTGCTGATGGAAGGAGGTTTTCACTCAAAATCTCACGATACATGGCCCCATTCATTCCTTCCTTTACACGGATCAGTCATCCTGGTCCCTTTGCAGAAAAACAACCCCAAAGCATGATGTTTCCACCCTCATGCTTCACAGTAGGTATGGCGTTCTTTGGATGCAACTCAGCATTCTTTGTCCTCCAAACACGAATACTTGAGTTTTTACCAAAAAGTTATATTTTGGTTTCATCTGACCATATGACATTCTCCCAATCTTCTTCTGGATCATCCAAATGCTCTCTAGCAAACTACAGACGGGCCTGGACATGTACTGGCTTAAGCAGGGGGACACGCCTGACACTGCAGGATTTGAGTCCCTGGCGACGTAGTGTGTTACTGATGGTAGGCTTTGTTACTTTGGTCCCAGCTCTCTGCAGGTCATTCACTAGGTCCCCTGTGTGGTTCTGGGATTTTGCTGTTGTTCTTGTGATCATTTTGACCACACAGGTTGAGATCTTGCGTGGAGCCCCAGAATCGAGGGAGATTATCAGTGGTCTCGTATGTCTTACATTTCCTAATAATTGCTCTCACACTTGATGTCTTCAAACCAAGCTGCTTACCTATTGCGTCTTCCCAGCCTGGTGCAGGTCTACAATTTTGTTTCTGGTGTCCTTTGACAGCTCTTTGGACTTGGCCATAGTGGAGTTTGGAGTGTGACTGTTTTAGGTTGTGGACAGGTGTCATTTATACTGATAACAAGTTCAAACAGGTGCCATTAATACAGGTAACGAGAGGAGGACAGAGGAGCCTCTTAAAGAAGAAGTTACAGGTTTGTGAGAGCCAGAAATCTTGCTTGTTTGTAGATGACCAAATACTTATTGTCCACCATAATTTGCAAATAAATTCATAAAAAATCCTACAATGTGATTTTCTGGATTTTTTTTCTCATTTTGTCTGTCATAGTTGAAGTGTACCTATGATGAAAATTGCAGGCCTCGATCATCTTTTTAAGTGGGAGAACTTGCACAATTGGTGGCTGACTAAATACTTTTTGCCCCACTGTACCTCCTCCTCCTCTACCTCCTCTTCTATATCCTCCTCCTTCTCTTCCTGCTCCTTATATAGCTCCTCCTCCTCTACAACTCATCTATATCCTCCTCTTCTATATCCTCCTCCTCCTCTATAACCTCCTCCTCCTCTATATCCTCCTCATATACCTCCTCCTTGATATCCTCCTCATATACCTCCTCCTTTATATCCTCCTCTATAACCCCCTCCTTTATATCCTCCTCTATAACCTCCTCCTTTATATCCTCCTCTATAACCTCCTCCTTTATATCCTCTTCTATAACCTCCTCCTTTATATCCTCCTCATATACCTCCTCCTTTATATTCTCCTCTATAACCTCCTCCTTTATATCCTCCTCTATAACCTCCTCCTTTATATCCTCCTCTATAACCTCCTCCTTTATATCCTCCTCTATAACCTCCTCCTTTATATCCTCCTCTATAACCTCCTCCTTTATATCCTCCTCATATACCTCCTCCTTTATATCCTCCTCTATAACGTCCTCCTCCTTTATATCCTACTCATATACCTCCTCCTTTATATCCTCCTCATATACCTCCTCCTTTATATCCTCCTCATATACCTCCTCCTTTATATCCTCCTCTATAACCTCCTCCTTTATATCCTCCTCATATACCTCCTCCTTTATATCCTCCTCTATAACCTCCTCCTCCTGTATATCCTACTCATATACCTCCTCCTCTATATCCTCCTCTATAACCTCCTCCTTTATATCCTCCTCATATACCTCCTCCTTTATATCCTCCTCATATACCTCCTCCTTTATATCCTCCTCATATACCTCCTCCTTTATATCCTCCTCTATAACCTCCTCCTTTATATCCTCCTCATATACCTCCTCCTTTATATCCTCCTCTATAACCTCCTCCTTTATATCCTCCTCATATACCTCCTCCTTTATATCCTCCTCTATAAACTCCTCCTTTATATCCTCCTCATATACCTCCTCCTTTATATCCTCCTCATATACCTCCTCCTCTATAACCTCCTCCTCCTCTATATCCTCCTCTATAACCTCCTCCTTTATATCCTCATCTGTAACCTCCTCCTCCTTTTTATCCGCCTCATATACCCCCTCCTTTATATCCTCCTCTATAACCTCCTCCTTTATATCCTCCTCATATACCTCCTCCTTTATATCCTCCTCCTCTACCTCCTCCTCTATAACCTCCTCCTTTATATCCTCCTCATATACCTCCTCCTTTATATCCTCCTCATATACCTCCTCCTTTATATCCTCCTCTATAACCTCCTCCTTTATAGCCTCCTCTATAACCTCCTCCTTTATATCCTCCTCATATACCTCCTCCTTTATATCCTCCTCATATACCTCCTCCTTTATATCCTCCTCATATACCTCCTCCTTTATATCCTCCTCCTCTACCTCCTCCTTTATATCCTCCTCATATACCTCCTCTTCTACCTCCTCCTCTATAACCACCTCCTTTATATCCTCCTCATATACCTCCTCCTCTATATCCTCTATAACCTCCTCCTTTATATCCTCCTCCTCTACCTCCTCCTCATATACCTCCTCCTCTACCTCCTCCTCTATAACCTCCTCCTCCTTTATATCCTCCTCATATACCTCCTCCTCTATATCCTCCTCTATAACCTCCTCCTTTATATCCCCCTCATATACCTCCTCCTTTATATCCTCCTCATATACCTCCTCCTTTATATCCTCCTCATATACCTCCTCCTCTCCCCTCCTCCTACCCCACCTCCTCTACCTTCTCCTCTTCAGCCTTTGGCTAGTGTATTGAAGGCTTAGCGACTGGGGAGGAGAGTCTGTATATCGATGTTTCTCCCCATGGCCGTAGGATGTGTACACACACAGACAGACGGAGCACAAACGCAGACACATTGATCCCACGGCGGGGGCAGTGTTCTCTCTCTCTCTGATGTATAAATAGATGATACATAGTGATGATGATTCTCAGTGGGAGGCCTGCCTGCTGGTCTTACTGCTCTATCAGAAGGCCTCTGGCAGAGACTAGTGATTAGTAGTGGAGGATTGAGATGATGTCAAGTGAATATGTCTGAGATTTGTGTGCCCTGTTTCCGATGCGAATTGCCTAAAGGTTTATTTGACATTATCATTATGTGTGTGTCCATGCCAGCATGCCTTTATGTGTCCTTGAATGCCAGTGTGCGTCCATGCTTGCCAGGATAGGTGCGTGCGTATGTGCTGTGCAAAGTTAATGTGTGTGTGTGTGTGTGTGTGTGTGTGTGTGTGTGTGTGTGTGTGTGTGTGTGTGTGTGTGTGTGTGTGTGTGTGTGTGTGTGTGTGTGTGTGTGTGTGTGTGTGTGTGTGTGTGTGTGTGTGTGTGTGCCACAGGTCCCCTCATGCTCAGTGTTGTGTGTCATGTACACCTGTCATGTCCTCAGGGGGGCGCTATAGAGAGCCAGCTGGCAAGGAGAGCGGGAGACAGGAGAGAGGACAGATTGGACCAGCCACAGGAGACTACCACAGGGACAGAACACAGGAGGTGAAGGTGAGAGGAGTAGGGGAGGAGTAGGGGAGGAGGAGGGAAGGAGGATGACAGAAGGAGGGAAGGAGGGGATGAGGAGGGGAGGAAGAGGGAAGGAGGAAGGAAGGAGGATGGATGGGGAGGGAAGAAGGGAGGAGAAGGGAAGGAGGTGGTAAGGAGGGAGGAGATGGGAAGGAGAAGGGAAGGAGGAGGGAAGAAGGGAGGAGAAGGGAAGGAGGAGGGAGAAAAAGTACCAGCGATAGTGGATGGAACACGGACATTTCTGTCCTCATACTGTCATATGATACACTTACTTAGCTTTATGTTTCCTCCTCTCTCCCTCCCACTCTCTCAATTCAGTTCAATTCAATTCAAAGAGGTTTATTGACATGGGAAACATATGTTTAAGTTGCAGATGCAAGTGATATAGATAATAAGCTCGCTCTCTTTGCTAAATCAGGTTGATATGACGGTAAGATTCTCTCTTCTCTCACACCTCCAGGGGAGTGTGTCAGATGGGGACTGGGTCATCTCTCCACAGCTCCCAGGAATAATACAGCTGGAACAAGCTGGTGGTATCAGAATCCACACCCATCCACCCATCGACACTCACAAGCACACATGCGTGCAAACATGCAGAGCGCATGCACACCCACACACATTCGTATACACACAGACAGTGCAAATTGCTAGCAGCTGGTTCAGATCTTTCACAGTGGTTTCAATGCGTTGGGCAGACAACATGTGTAATGTTCACCGTGCTGACTCACAAGACACTTGCAGATAATTTACTGATTAGTTCAGCCACACTCACATAGTGTACTAGACAGTCACCTATACAATATACTGGATATACTCTCTCCTCACTCTCTCTTTACCACTCCCTCTCTCTCTCTACCTGTCTTTACCGCTCCCTCCATCTATCCCTCTCTCTCTACCTGTCTCTACCTCTCCCTCCATCTATCCCTCTCTCTCTACCTCTCGCTCCATCTATCCCTCTCTCTCTACCTCTCTACCTCTCTCTACCTGTCTCTACATCTCCCTCCATCTATCCCTCTCTCTCTACCTATCTCTACCTCTCCCTCCATCTATCCCTCTCTCTCTACCTCTCTCTACCTCTCTCTACCTCTCTCTACCTCTCTCTACCTCTCCCTCCATCTATCCCTCTCTCTCTACCTCTCTCTACCTCTCTCTACCCCTCTCTCTCTACCTCTCCCTCCATCTATCCCTCTCTCTCTCTACCTCTCTCTACCTCTCTCTACCTGTCTCTACATCTCCCTCCATATATCCCTCTCTCTCTACCTCTCTACCTCTCTCTACCTGTCTCTACCTCTCCATCCATCTATCCCTCTCTCTCTACCTCTCTCTACCTCTCTCTACATCTCTCTACCTGTCTCTACCTCTCCCTCCATCTATCCCTCTCTCTCTCTCTCTCTCTACCTCTCTCTACCTCTCTCTACATCTCTCTACCTGTCTCTACCTCTCCCTCCATCTATCCCTCTCTCTCTACCTATCTCTACCTCTCTCTACCTCTCTCTACCTGTCTCTACCTCTCCCTCCATCTATCCCTCTCTCTCTACCTCTCTCTACATCTCTCTACCTGTCTCTACTTCTCCCTCCATCTATCCCTCTCTCTCTACCTGTCTCTACCTCTCCCTCCATCTATCCCTCTCTCTCTACCTCTCTCTACCTCTCTCTACCTGTCTCTACCTCTCCCTCCATCTATCCCTCTCTTTCTACCTATCTCTACCTCTCTCTACCTCTCTCTACCTGTCTCTACCTCTCCCTCCATCTATCCCTCTCTCTCTACCTCTCTCTACATCTCTCTACCTGTCTCTACTTCTCCCTCCATCTATCCCTCTCTCTCTACCTTTCTCTACCTCTCCCTCCATCTATCCCTCTCTCTCTACCTCTCTCTACCTGTCTCTACATCTCCCTCCATCTATCCCTCTCTCTCTACCTCTCTCTACCTCTCTACCTCTCTCTACCTGTCTCTAGCTCTCCATCCATCTATCCCTCTCTCTCTACCTCTCTCTACATCTCTCTATCTGTCTCTACCTCTCCCTCCATCTATCCCTCTCTCTCTACCTGTCTCTACCTCTCCCTCCATCTATCCCTCTCTTTCTATCTCTCTCTACCTCTCTCTACCTCTCTCTACCTGTCTCTACCTCGCCCTCCATCGATCCCTCTCTCTCTACCTCTCTCTACCTCTCTCTACATCTCTCTACCTGTCTCTACTTCTCCCTCCATCTATCCCTCTCTCTCTACCTATCTCTACCTCTCCCTCCATCTATCCCTCTCTCTCTACCTCTCTCTACCTCTCTCTACCTCTTCCTCCATCTATCCCTCTCTCTCTACCTCTCTCTACCTCTCTCTACCTCTCTCTACCTCTCCCTCCATCTGTCCCTCTCTCTCTACCTGTTTCTACCTCTCCCCCATCTATCCCTCTCTCTCTACCTCTCTCTACCTCTCTCTACCTCTCTCTATCTCTCCCGCCATCTATCCCCCTATCTCTACCTCTGTCTAACCCACCCTCCATCTATCCATCTCTATCCCTCTCTCTCTACCTCTCTTTACCTCTTCCTCCGTCTATCACTCTCTCTCTACCGCTCTCTACCTCACCCTCCATATATCGCTCTCTCTCTACCTCCCTCTACCTCTCCCTCCATCTATCCCTCTCTCTCTACCTCTCTCTACCTCTCCTTCCATCTAACCCTCTCTCTCTACCTCTCTCTGCCTCTACCTCTTTCTCTACCTATCTCTACCTTTCCTTCCAACTATCCCTCTCTCTCTACCTCTCTCTACCTCTCCCTCCATATAACTCTCTCTCTCTACCTCTCCCTACCTCTCCCTCCATCTAACCCTCTCTCTACCTCTCTCTACCTCTCCCTCCATCTATCCCTCTCTCTCTGGCTCTCTCTACCTCTCTCTACATCTCTCTGCCTCTCTCTACCTCTCTCTACCTCTCCCTCCATCTATCCCTCTTTCTCTCCCTCTCTACTTGTCTCTACCTCTCTCTACCTCTCCCTTCATCTATCCCTCTCTCTCTACCTCTCTCTACCTGCATCTACCTCTCCCTCCATCTATCCCTCTCTCTCTCTACCTGTTTCTACCTCTCCCCCATCTATCCCTCTCTCTCTACCTCTCCCTCTCTCTCTACCTCTCTCTACCTCTCTCTACCTCTACCGCCATCTATCCCTCTCTCTCTACCTCTGTCTAACCCACCCTCCATCTATCCCTCTCTATCCCTGTCTCTCTACCTCTCTTTACCTCTTCCTCCATCTATCACTCTCTCTCTACATCTCTCTACCGCTCTCTACCTCTCCCTCCATATATCCCTCTCTCTCTACCTCCCTCTACCTCTCCCTCCATCTATCCCTCTCTCTCTACCTCTCTCTACCTCTCCTTCCATCTAACCCTCTCTCTCTACCTCTCTCTGCCTCTACCTCTTTCTCTACCTCTCTCTACCTCTCCTTCCATCTATCCCTCTCTCTCTACCTCTCTCTACCTCTCCCTCCATATAGCTCTCTCTCTACCTCTCTCTACCTCTCCCTCCATCTAACCCTCTCTCTCTTACCTCTCTGTACCTCTCCCTCCATCTATCCCTCTCTCTCTGGCTCTCTCTACCTCTCTCTACATCTCTCTGCCTCTCTCTACCTCTCTCTACCTCTCCCTCCATCTATCCCTCTTTCTCTCCCTCTCTACTTGTCTCTACCTCTCTCTACCTCTCCCTCCATCTATCCCTCTCTCTGTACCTTTCTCTAACTCTCCCTCCATCTATCCCTCTCTTTCCCTCTCTCTCTACCTGTTTCTACCTCTCCCCCATCTATCCCTCTCTCTCTTCCTCTCCCTTCATCTAACCCTCTCTCTCTACCTCTCTCTGCCTCTACCTCTTTCTCTACCTCTCTCTACCTCTCCTTCCATCTATCCCTCGCTCTCTACCTCTCCCTACCTCTCCCTCCATCTAACCCTCTCTCTCCCTCTCTCTCTACCTCTCTCCCTTTCTCTCCCTTTCTCTCCCTCCTCCACTCTCTCTACCCCCCCCTCTCTCTCTCTCTCTCTCTCTCTCTCTCTCTCTCTCTCTCTATATATATATATATATATATATCTCTCCTCCACTCTCTCTCTCTCCCATCTTTTCTCTCCATCTTAATCTCATCTCCTGGTCTGCTCCTCTCCTCATTAAGAGGCAGATCATCAATATGATTCCCCAGAGTCTCTTTCCCCGTCCTCAGCCTTATACACAGTCACAAAGCCTGGAGGGATCTACACAGTCTGTTCACAGCCCTGGCCTACTGGGAATAACACAATGACACTCAGAGTGACAGGGAGGGAGGGTGACATATAGGTGGGATATAGAGGAAGAAAAATATATAGTTTTGGTCGTGACAGGGAAGGAGAGAGAAGAGGTGAATATTGGTACTGTACGGAAAGAGAAGTAGCAAAGTGGGAGAGGGAAGAGGGAGACAGAGAAAGATACTAAAATAGATTAATGTACACACTCTGCTCATACATAGTCAGAGATGGAGTGTGATAGAGGCCTACACTTGAACTCACTGTTGGCACTCCCGGCAGCCCCTCCAAACACTTCCAAATGAATACTTCTCCTTCTCCTCCCACTCCATTAGAAAAGCATGAAATTGACCAAGTCAACCAGGCCTGAGAAAAGCTGATTTCCCCATGCTGTATGAAGCCACACTGAATGGAATGTCATTCTGGCATTGTAGCAAAAAACACTGATATATTTCACCCGGAACCTTGAGGGGGTTGTGTTACTGCCGGATTGTCTATGTGTGTGTGTGTGTGTGTGTGTGTGTGTGTGTGTGTGTGTGTGTGTGTGTGTGTGTGTGTGTGTGTGTGTGTGTGTGTGTGTGTGTGTGTGTGTGTGTGTGTGTGTGTGTGTGTGTGTGTGTGTGTGTGTGTGTGTGTGTGTGTGTGTGTGCTTATTGTTTGGGGATTTTGATCAACTTAATACTCCCACATTTTTATTTAATATCTAGGTCCCAGAAAACCTGGCGGACTGCGCTGCGCAATTCACCAAAAATCTGTTTTTGTTCCCATGTGATGAAAGGCAATTCAAAACATCTTTATCTGCAGACGATGGGTTGAAATACGTTAAATGCAGCAATCCCTTGGCGGAAAAGGAAGAATGAATAAAGAAGAAGCAAAAGCATACCAAGTTATGAGAGAAATATACTGCATTCTGCTTGGATAACTGTGTATTTAAAAACATTAGACCCGTTTTCTTTCTATTACATTAGAATTTTGAACCCCCTTCCAGCCCCCCTTCCACAAACGCACACTTACACACACTCCCCTTCCAACCCCCCTTCTTCACACACTCACACACACACACACACACACACACACACACACACACACACACACACACACACACACACACACACACACACACACACACACACACACACACACACACACACACACACACACACACACACACACACACACACACACACACACACACACACACACACACACACACACACACACACACTCCCCTGCCTTCTTGCACCGTATGGTTTCCATTGGTTCTGCTGCTGGGTTTTGTAAACAGCCCTAACTTGGTGTTTATGTCTGTATGCTTTCTCAGACTTCCGAATGAAAGCCCCTCTCCTCTCCTCTCCGCTCCTCTCCTCTCCTCTCCTCTCTGTCGGTCCTCTTCTCCACTATGCTCGATCTGCATTCCACCGTGTGTCTGGCCTGTCACACTCCTGCTCTTGTCACGTGTGTTTAGGCTAGATCTGGACATGTGATCCCTCAGGAGCACGGTTAGCCACTTGTTTGCATTGCCAGTCCCCTAATACAATCCTAATCTATAGAACAAAGAGTTCATTTGATTTGTCGGCTTCTCTGATGTACTTAAAAGTGCAACTGGACACTGGCTGTTATGTGTTGGTAGGGTTTGCTGGCTGCTTGAGCACCGGTAGAATTAGTGAATTAAAATTCATATGGACATACATACAGACATACTGTACATACGGTTAATGTGACGTGGTGTGATCATAACAACATACAGGTACTCAAGTCCTTTTGTTCACCTGATTTAGAATTCCTCACAATCAAATGTCGACCACATTATCTACCAAGGGAATTCTCTTCGATTATAATCACAGCCGTATATATTCCCCCCCAAGCAGACACATCGATGGCTCTGAACAAACTTTATTTGACTCTTTGCAAATTGGAATCCATTTATCCGGAGGCTGCATTCATTGTAGCTGGGGATTTTAACAAGGCTAATCTGAAAACAAGACTCCCTAAATTTTATCAGCATATCGATTGCGCAACCAGGGCTGGAAAAACCTTGGATCACTGCTATTCTAACTTCCGACGCATATAAGGCCCTGCCCCGCCCTCCTTTCGGAAAAGCTGACCACGACTCCATTTTGTTGATCCCTGCCTACAGACCGAAACTAAAACAAGAATCTTCCGCGCTGAGGTCTGTTCAACGCTGGTCCGACCAAGCTGACTCCACACTCCAAGACTGCTTCCATCACGTGGACTGGGATATGTTTCGTATTGCGTCAGACAACAATATTGACGAATACGCTGATTCGGCGAGTGAGTTCATTAGAACGTGCGTTGAAGATGTCGTTCCCATAGCAATGATTAAAACATTCCCAAACCAGAAACCATGGATTGATGGCAGCATTCGCGTGAAACTGAAAGCCCGAACCACTGCTTTTAATCAGGGCAAGGTGACCGGAAACATGACCGAATACAAACAGTGTAACTATTCCCTCCGCAAGGCAATCAAACAAGCTAAGCGTCAGTATAGAGACAAAGTAGAAACTCAATTCAACGGCTCAGACACAAGAGGTATGTGGCAGGGTCTACAGTCAATCACGGATTACAAAAAGAAAACCAGCCCAGTCATGGACCAAGATGTCTTGCTCCCAGGCAGACTAAATCACTTTTTTGCCCGCTTTGAGGACAATACAGTGCCACTGACACGGCCCGCAAATAGAACATGCGGACTCTCCTTCACTGCAGCTGACGTGAGGAAAACATTTAAACGTGTTAACCCTCGCACGGCTGCAGGCCCAGACGGCATCCCCAGCCGCGCCCTCAGAGCATGCGCAGACCAGCTGGCTGGTGTGTTTACGGATATATTCAATCAATCCCTATCCCAGTCTGTTGTTCCCACATGCTTCAAGAGGGCCACCATTGTTCCTGTTCCCAAGAAAGCTAAGGTAACTGAGCTAAACGACTATCGCCCCGTAGCACTCACTTCCATCATCATGAAGTACTTTGAGAGACTAGTCTGTAACGGCGTTCTTCGCTTGTCGAAAGAGAGTCGGACCGAAATGCAGCGTGGTGGTTACTCATGACTTTCATGAAAAAAGCGACACATGAAATAACTATACAAATACAAAACAACAAACGGAACGTGAAACCTAATTACAGCCTATCTGGTGAAACTACACAGAGATAGGAACAATCACCCACAAAATACACAGTGAAACCCAGGCTACCTAAATATGGTTCCCCATCAGAGACAACAAGAATCACCTGACTCTGATTGAGAACCGCCTCAGGAAGCCAAGCCTATACTAGACACACCCCTAATCAAGCACAATCCCAATGCCTACAAAAACCCCAATACGACAATACAATAAACCCATGTCACACCCTGGCCTGAACAAATAATTAAAGAAAACACAAAATACTAAGACCAAAGCGTGACATAGTCAAGGACCATATCACCTCCAACCTACCTGACACCCTAGACCCACTCCAATTTGCTTACCGCCCAAATAGGTCCACAGACGATGCAATCTCAACCACACTGCACACTGCCCTAACCCATCTGGACAAGAGGAATACCTATGTGAGAATGCTGTTCATCGACTACAGCTCGGCATTTAACACCATAGTGCCCTCCAAGCTCGTCATCAAGCTCGAGACCCTGGGTCTCGACCCCGCCCTGTGCAACTGGGTACTGGACTTCCTGACGGGCCGCCCCCAGGTGGTGAGGGTAGGCAACAACATTTCCACCCCACTGATCCTCAACACTGGGGCCCCACAAGGGTGCGTTCTGAGCCCTCTCCTGTACTCCCTGTTCACCCATGACTGCGTGGCCACGCACGCCTCCAACTCAATCATCAAGTTTGCGGACGACACAACAGTGGTAGGCTTGATTACCAACAACGACGAGACGGCCTACAGGGAGGAGGTGAGGGCCCTCGGAGTGTGGTGTCAGGAAAATAACCTCACACTCAACGTCAACAAAACTAAGGAGATGATTGTGGACTTCAGGAAACAGCAGAGGGAACACCCCCCTATCCACATTGATGGAACAGTAGTGGTAGTAAGTTTTAAGTTCCTCGGCATACACATCACAGACAAACTGAATTGGTCCACCCACACAGACAACATCGTGAAGAAGGCGCAGCAGCGCCTCTTCAACCTCAGGAGGCTGAAGAAATTCAGCTTGTCACCAAAAGCACTCACAAACTTCTACAGATGCACAATCGAGAGCATCCTGTCGGGCTGTATCACTGCCTGGTACGGCAACTGCTCCGCCCACAACCGTAAGGCTCTCCAGAGGGTAGTGAGGTCTGCACAACGCATCACCGGGGGCAAACTACCTGCCCTCCAGGACACCTACACCACCCGATGTCACAGGAAGGCCATAAAGATCATCAAGGACAACAACCACCCGAGCCACTGCCTGTTCACCCCGCTATCATCCAGAAGGCGAGGTCAGTACAGGTGCATCAAAGCTGGGACCGAGAGGCCATCAGACTGTTAAACAGCCACCACTAACATTGAGTGGCTGCTGCCAACACACTGACTCAACTCCAGCCACTTTAATAATGGGAATTGATGGGAAATTATGTCAAATATATCACTAGCCACTTTAAACAATGCTACTTAATATAATGTTTACATACCCTACATTATTCATGTCATATGTACATGTATATACTGTACTCTATATCATCTACTGCATCTTTATGTAATACATGTATCACTAGCCACTTTAACTATGCCACTTTTTTTTACATACTCATCTCATATGTATATACTGCACTCAATATCATCTACTGTATCTTGCCTATGCCGCTCTGTACCATCACTCATATAGCTTTATGTACATATTCTTTATCCCCTCACACTTGTGTCTATAAGGTAGTAGTTTTGGAATTGATAGCTAGATTACTTGTTGGTTATTACTGCATTGTCGGAACTAGAAGCACAAGCATTTCGCTACACTCGCATTAACATCTGCTAACCATGTGTATGTGACAAATAAAATGTGATTTGATTTGATTTACAGGATTACACCATAAGTACTGTCTAGGAATGAGCACATTATATACTGGTTATGAAACATTCTTCTGCAGTACAGGTCTTCACTATTCATTGAGAGAGCAACCGGCCTACAATATGCATCCCAGCCTTCCACTGTGTAGTGTTTGTGTGCGTGTGCGTATGTGCGTGTGTGTGTGTGTGTGTGTGTGTGTGTGTGTGTGTGTGTGTGTGTGTGTGTGTGTGTGTGTGTGTGTGTGTGTGTGTGTGTGTGTGTGTGTGTGTGTGTGTGTGTGTGTGTGTGTGTGTGTGTGTGTGTGTGTGTTACCGTACTGTCACAGTGGAGAGGTTTGGATACAGGGCTGGAAAGAAAGGTCACGACCTTGGGAGTGAAGACAAGAGCAGGTCAGAGGAGAGGATGGAATGGAGATTGACCCTACTGCAGGCAGCTGCTACTGGAGAGACAGACAGCATGCGAGAGAGGTTAGACTGAGTGGTACACACACACACAAATGAACACACTTAATTCATACTCCATTGCACACACACTACCATTCAATCATGCACACTCACACACACACCCTCTCTTTCACACACTCAGCTTGTTTGTATTAGGACAATCAGTAACCCTACTCTTGCCCCGGTCACAGGAAGTGAGGTCAGTAGTGAGATCATCTCTTTTATGTGTACCCCGGGTGTGTCCTTTCACTGTGTGATTAGGTTACAGCATCCAGACCAGCCAAAGCACAACTCTAGATAATGTCACAACCTCTCGCTATGTCTCCACCAATACACTACAGCCATACCATTCACGTTCCTTCATTCTCTCTCTCTCCTCCTTTTCAATCTTTCTCTCTCTAGCTAGCACTCTCTTTCTCTTTCTCTTTCTCTTTCTCTTTCTCTTTCTCTTTTTCCCTGCCTCCCTCCCTTTCTCTTTCAATTCAATTTGCTTTATTGGCATGATGTAACAATGTACATATTGCCTAAGCTTATTTGGATATTTACAATAAAAAAATGAGAATCAAAATTGTCAACGGGACAACAGTAACAGCAATAACCAAGAGTCAAAATAACCAGACATTCAACAATAACAATAAGCATACAGTAGAGGACATGTGCAGGTTGTTTGGTCTGTCAGACGCTGTCCCTCAACTTATGGCAGGCAGCAATGTAGTGCGCTGCCAACCCACAGCTCTCTGCGTCCTCCCCCAACAGGACGGGTAGCTTACTCTCATCAGAGAGGTCTTTGAAACCTTGAATAAGGGTTTCAAATTTGTGGAAATGACACTCTCTAAATGTTTTATATTTTTTACATTTTGTCAGGAAATGCAGCTCCGTCTCAGGTTCTGCTGTTGTGCAGTGGTTGCACAGCCTTTCCTCTACAGGGAGCCAGGTTTTCCTGTGTCTACCCTTCTCAATGGCAAGGATGTGCTCACTGAGCCTGTACTTTGCCAATATTTTTCTAAGGTTTTGATCAGTAACCATGGTCAAATAGTTAGCCACAGTGTACTGTCAATTTAGGGCCAGATAGCACTGCATTTTTTCTTTGTGTTTGTGCTTGTGTTTCCCAATAAGCACTATAGTTTTGTTTTGACTGTGTTGTTAATTTGGTTTACCCTCATTGATTGGATGTTCTGGTCCTGAGGCTTCAGTGTGTTAGTAGAACAGGTTTGTGAACTCAGGACCAGCTGGATGAGGGGACTCTTTTCTTTGCTCAGCTCTTGGCATTGCAGGGCTTTGTAATGATATGAGAAGGGGTCACTGTATTTTAGATGTTTCCAAAACTTAATTGCTATTTTTTTGAGTTTTTATTATTAGTGGATATTGGCCTAATTCTGCCCTGCATGCATTGTTTATAGTTTTCCTCTGGACATGTAGTAGAATTTTACAGAACTCTGCATGCAGGGTTTCACTGGGGTGTTTGTCCCATTTGATGAACTCTTGTTTTGCAAGTGGACCCCACACCTCGCTACCATAAAGTGCAATTGGTTCAATGATATATTCAATTAGTTTTAGCCAAATTTGAATAGGTATTTCAATTTCAATGAGCTTTTTAATGGTGTAGAATGCCCTGCGTGCTTTCTCTCTCAGTTCATTCACTGCCTCATTAAGGTGTCCAGTTATTTTCAAACCTAAGTAATTGTAGTGCGATAGGGGGCAAGGTGACAATCCTGGAAAACGCTTTGCCTGACATCAACAACAAGATAACCATAAACGCGGGGCGCCTGGACGAAAACTTATTGACAGATGCGATGGAAACTATAGCATATGATAAAAAGAAAATAGAGCATCTGGAAAACAGGGGGCAAAGGAATAATTGTGTTCTATTAAATCTGGGCGAAAAAGAAGAGGGAAACATGCCACTGATCCGCTACCTGCAAGACCGCTACCTGTCCACCGACAGGCCCAGAGAGAGAGAGAGAGAGAGAGAGAGAGAGAGAGAGAGAGAGAGAGAGAGAGAGAGAGAGAGAGAGACAGACACTGAGGCCCCCACCAGCAATCAGACATCCACCGCTCCCAATCACCATACGTTTCCTGAGATTCACCGACAAAGAACGAGTCCTACAGGCGGCGAAAAACAACACCATCACAGTGGGAAACGCCAAACTCACTTTACACCAGGACCTGTCAGCTGGAGTACGTCGAAAGCGCCAAGAGTTTGACGAGGTGAAGAAATACTCAATTGACCGAGGCATCTTCAGGGGATTCAAATACCCAAACGAGCTCAGGATTCTTCACCAAGGAGCCTTGCGACACTCCCGAAGAGGCAAAACGTTTTTGAAAGACAATCCTGGTCAATGAGAAACAGACCAATGACTAAATGTGATTAATGCCATTACTAAAGGAGGTAAGACAACATAATATCCAGAGACCCGCCCCGCTAAATGTCACTATAGCTGTCCAATCTATATTTATTTTCCTTTAGCTGAGAGGGATGGGCTCTATAGCCTAACCTAGGCCTACTAATGTTTCAGCCTACTTTTATTTCCCTGGTTTTTGGTGCTATTATTACTTGGGGTTCCCTGTCCCCTGGGGGAGGTATGTAGGTGGGACAGGTGTATTTCTCATCTTTCAAATCAAACAGTAGAGGCATAGCCATACTTATCTATAAGAATGTTCCATTCATAATTGACAAAAACATATCTGATCCGGAGGGGATATTTATTTTGATAACTGGGTCACTATATGGTCAACCAATTACTATCTTAAACATATACGCCCCTAACACAGATACTCCTGCTTTCATGTCAAAAATTATAACCCTGTTTTAATGAGCATTGTGTTTCCTTTGGCGTGGTGGCCGGAGATTTTAAATTGTACCCTTAACCCAACCCTAGACAAATCATCTCAAGTCCCCACCACAAATCCTAGATCCTGCAAAGATGTTGAACTCTCTTACTAAAGAGATGGGACTAATAGATATCTGGAGAGAGACTAATAGCTCATCTATAGACTATACATACTACTCTAATGTCCATAACACCTACTCCCGTATAGATTACATTTTTATCCCAAAGAGTTTCATAAATTCAGCCACATGTACAATCGGACCCATAGCACTTTCAGATCACGCCTTTGTCCACCTCCGCTTGGACCTCTGCAAAAACATCCCGAGGTCAAAGAGCTGGAAATTCAACACCTCCATGCTATCAAATCACGAGTTCCATACATTGGTAACTACATGGATAGACAACTACACACAAGACAATAAAGATTCTCCTGTTTCTCCGGCCACAATGTGGGACGCTGCTAAAGCCACACTAAGAGGTCATCTATGTCACGACTTTCGCCGAAGTCGGCCCTTCTCCTTGTTCGGGTGGTGTTCGGTGGTCGACGTCACCGGCTTTCTAGTCACCACCGATCCATTTTTCTGTTTTGTTTTGTTTAGTCTGATTACACACACACCTGTTTTACATTCCCTCATTACATTCCCTATTTAACCATCTGACATACATTTCTGTTCTGTCCGTGATTGTTTATGTCGTTAGTGGTTGTGTTCGTGTTAGAGTTTTGTTGTATGTTCCATTTTGGAATTTTGCTTTATTCTTTGAGTAAACTCAGTTGGATTACTCCATACCTGTGTCCTGCGCCTGACTCCACTTTCACTCTGCACCCAATCGCTGACAATCTAATTGCATATGCTTCCTCTAAGAAAAAAGCAATGGAAGCACACAGGCTAGATCTTGAGAGGGAGCTGGAATGCTGTGAAAAAATACATAAACAATCCCTAGACAGCACCTCCTGGAGTCATCTTAAAGCAGCCAAAGCCAAACTGACTTTGGACTACACTCGGGAGATAAAAAAAAGTTTTCTTTACTAAACAGAAATACCATGAGTATAGCAATAGGCCCAGTAGATTGCTTGCTTACTAATTAAAAAAGGAGCAGTCAGAGCGGACAATCATGGCTATCCGAACAGCAGAGGATGAGGTCACATATGACCCAAAAAAGATCAATCTAACTTTTCATGATTTTTACTGCAAAATACCTCTGAGAAAAAACACACAGAGGCAGAACTCCACTCTTTCCTTGAGGGAATCTCGCTACCTAAACTATCAGAGACCGACCAAGAAGATCTCAACTCCCCTTCACTCCTGAGGAGATCCTGGAGGCAATTACCTCCATGCCACCTAATAAGTCCCCAGGCCCAGATGGATTCCCCAGAGAGTTCTACAAAGCTTTTCGGCTCCAGCTCAGCCCTATCTTCATGCCAACCAATGCTGGAGGATTTTGGCAAAAACGGAGTTCTCCCAGACTCAGTGCACATAGCTCGCATTACAGTGTTGCTCAAAAAGGACAAGGACCCCCTATCCTGCTCGTCCTTCCGGCCCATAAGCTTGTTGGATTTCGACTACAAAATAATTACCAAATTGCTCGCCAAAAGACTAAACACTCTTATTCCCAAAATAATAAAAGCGGACCAAACTGGTCATTAGATCAGGTAGTGTTCCTGTGTGCGCATTTGTGTCCCCACAGCACATTTCCCTGGGCCTGGAAATGGCACGTCTCTTCCTCAAGGGTGGGGAAGATCTCCTCTGAGTAATATGGGGATTCTGAGGGGGGATATATATTGTGCAAAGGAACACATATTTCTCTGTCAGTACAAGTTCTTTTTTCAGTTTTAACCAAATGTGATATTTACCAATTTTGAGGGGATTAATTTGATTTTGTATTTCGGATTTGTACCAAATGATCAGTCCTGCGGAGTCTCTGCCTCTATTGACAGAGCTGTGTTTCTGTGATGGCACAATTACCTCTCTGTAGCCTGTGGGACAGTGAGTGACAATGTCAGCCTTACACCATGTCTCCTGCAGAATGATTACCTCTCTGTAGCCTGTGGGACAGTGAGTGACAATGTCAGCCTTACACCATGTCTCCTGCAGAATGATTACCTCTCTGTAGCCTGTGGGACAGTGAGTGACAATGTCAGCCTTACACCATGTCTCCTGCAGAATGATTACCTCTCTGTAGCCTGTGGGACAGTGAGTGACAATGTCAGCCTTACACCATGTCTCCTGCAGAATGATTACCTCTCTGTAGCCTGTGGGACAGTGAGTGACAACGTCAGCCTTACACCATGTCTCCTGCAGAATGATTACCTCTCTGTAGCCTGTGGGACAGTGAGTGACAACGTCAGCCTTACACCATGTCTCCTGCAGAATGATGACCTCTCTGTAGCCTGTGGGACAGTGAGTGACAATGTCAGCCTTACACCATGTCTCCTGCAGAATGATTACCTCTCTGTAGCCTGTGGGACAGTGAGTGACAACGTCAGCCTTACACCATGTCTCCTGCAGAATGATTACCTCTCTGTAGCCTGTGGGACAGTGAGTGACAACGTCAGCCTTACACCATGTCTCCTGCAGAATGATTACCTCTCTGTAGCCTGTGGGACAGTGAGTAACAACGTCAGCCTTACACCATGTCTCCTGCAGAATGATTACCTCTCTGTAGCCTGTGGGACAGTGAGTGACAACGTCAGCCTTACACCATGTCTCCTGCAGAATGATTACCTCTCTGTAGCCTGTGGGACAGTGAGTGACAACGTCAGCCTTACACCATGTCTCCTGCAGAATGATTACCTCTCTGTAGCCTGTGGGACAGTGAGTAACAACGTCAGCCTTACACCATGTCTCCTGCAGAATGATTACCTCTCTGTAGCCCGTGGGACAGTGAGTGACAATGTCAGCCTTACACCATGTCTCCTGCAGAATGATTACCTCTCTGTAGCCCGTGGGACAGTGAGTGACAATGTCAGCCTTACACCATGTCTCCTGCAGAATGATTACCTCTCTGTAGCCCGTGGGACAGTGAGTGACAATGTCAGCCTTACACCATGTCTCCTGCAGAATGATTACCTCTCTGTAGCCCGTGGGACAGTGAGTGACAATGTCAGCCTTACACCATGTCTCCTGCAGAATGATGACGTCAACATCTTTAAGATGTTTGTTGAACTCCAGTGCTAAACTCTTCAGTCCAAAGGTTGATGAGTTTAGGCCCTGAATGTTCAACTGATAGCGATTTCATGTTGCAAAAAGAAAGAATAGAAGTCAGAAATACAGTAACTACTAACTAACAAGTTGTTAAGAGTGAGATAAACAGGATAACAGCTAACATTCTTTCTGTTGTATATACAAATACTCCTATTCATTGCATTGAACAAGTAAATTCTAGGACAATAGGTGTGTGTGTGTGTGTGTGTGTGTGTGTGTGTGTGTGTGTGTGTGTGTGTGTGTGTGTGTGTGTGTGTGTGTGTGTGTGTGTGTGTGTGTGTGTGTGTGTGTGTGCGTGCGTGCGTGTGTGTGTGTGTGTTTGTGTTTAGTGCAGATGTATTGGAGGAGCTGTTTAATCTCACTCAAGCCTACAGGGTTCTCCTGTCCTCTGACGACCTCCGAGTAGCTGCGCTGGTCCTGCTGTTGGACCCTGTGGAGTGGAGGAGGGTCAATTCTGGGCCGTGGGGCTTCCTCTCTGGTCGGGTAGGTGTGGTGGTCTGGTGCGGGGTAATAGGCTGGGCCCGGTCCGGTCTGGCTAAGCCGATGGAAGCGGTGATGCTCTGGTGGTGGGTGGGGCCTGTGGAGTGCCCTGGGTCTGGTGGGGCGTTGAAGGGGCCTGGGGCTCCTTGGTGGTGCAGTAGTCTGGTAGGGGTCGCTGGGTGGTCCTATGTCCAGTGTGGCATGGGGTGTTTGTCTACCAAGTGCCACATCCTTTAGAGACTTGGCAAACATCCCTAATGCCTGCTTCCTCAGGTGGAAGTTGTCTTGCAGGTGCTCTAGAGTGATTGTTGTGTGGTGAGCAACGTGCACGTTCGGGAGTAGGCCACACCCTCTGGTGATGTCAGCGTTGACTTTCTCAATGGTACAGGGATGAAAGTCTTTGCAGGGCAGCAGAGTGGAGATGGTGATGTGGGAGTTGAGGAACCGCTCAGAGGCCCTCTCTGCTACTCTGTTGACCAGGCTGCCTACTCTCTCCTGCTCCTCTCGCACTCTGTTGGTGCTGGTGTGAATAATAATGTGGCCTGGTGTGCCAAAGTCAGGCTGGGACACGATGTGGGGTGCATCCTGTGTTTTTGGGCACCATATTTTGCACACCTTGTGGTGGGGGAAGAGTTTATCCTCTTGGATGAATTTCCCATTTGAGTCAATGAGGATTTACCAGATTAGTGGGTTTACGGTCTGGGACTGGAGTACACAGGGCCTGTGTACATGGAGGGGGGTGTGTGGGTGTGTCAGAGGGGGCCAGGGAGCTTCTCTCTGTAGTAGATGTCCCCATGTGAGTCTCCTTGTTGACTGGGGGTGTGGGTAAAGTGTTGTCGGTATGGGGGGGGCTCTCCTCAGGGTGGCCTTTACCTCCTCAAGCACTGTGGTAAGGCTCTCTCTGAGCTCCTGGACAGAGTTCTTCATCTGGGTCCTGCACTGGTTGATCTGGTCCTGTAGAAGGTCTGGGCTGGTGGTGGTATAGCTGGGGGGCTGCTCCTTCAGCTCAGTAAACCATACTTCTAACAGAGCCAGCCTGTCTCTCAGCAGCTCATGTAACAGTATAACTTTAGACCGTCCCCTCGCCCATACCCGGGCACGAACCAGGGACCCTCTGCACACATCAACAACTGACACCCACAAAGCATCGTTACCCATCGCTCCACAAAAGCCGCGGCCCTTGCAGAGCAAGGGGAACTACTACTTCAAGGTCTCAGAGCAAGTGACATCACCGATTGAAACCGCTAACTAAGCTTAGCACCACCGCTAACCAAGCTAGCCGTTTCACATCCGTTACACTCAGTAACCCATACCTCTAACAGAGCCCGACTGTCTCTCAGCAGGCTGATGGTGGTGTAGCTGGGGGGCTGCTCCTTCAGCTCAGTAACCCATACCTCTAACAGATCCGGACTGTCTCTCAGCAGGCTGATGGTGGTGTAGCTGGGGGGCTGCTCCTTCAGCTCAGTAACCCATACCTCTAACAGAGCCAGCCTGTCTCTCAGCAGGCTGATGGTAGTGTGGTCTTGGCTCTGGTGGTTGTAGGCAGGCAGGAAGGGGGAGGATAGTCCTGCAGTTGGGGTGCCTGAGGTGAGGGGAGAGGTCAGGGTGCTGTCCTTGTCTTTTTTTGCTTTCCTCCATATTCCTTAGAGTGGGGAAGTCCTGCACAAAAGAGCTGAGTGCAGCTTCACTGCCCTGTACCAAAACCACTGTCATGGTCCATGTTTACCATCAGAAACCTGTTTTACTGGTCCTTATTGCTGTCCTCAAAAATATGGATTTGCCTTCCTTTGCAGATGCCTTTCTTTGTGGTATAGCTGAAATGCCTGGTTACAGCTGTATGCCAGGCAGTAGTGTGGTCTGTGTAAAGTAACAATCCTGTTTTGCAAGCAATCTGCAAACAAAGTTTCTGGGTTCTCCCTCAGAATTTTGTTTAAAATTCATTCTTCCCCTCTCTGATTTGATTTTTGCTGGGTATTCAAAAAGAAAAGGGGGGAATGTCTCTGCCTCTGCTGCTGCTGGCACTGCCTCAGTGGCCATGTTGCTATGGTTACCACCAGTCAACAGTTGGCGATAGACAGTACGCTAGCTGACAGATTTTAATTTGGCTAGATACCACGATGAAGATTGGTCTTTTACCTCACTCTCTGTCAATCTTTACCTCCTCTGTCGATCTTCAGTTGTACAATTTGATTACCTATTTCTCTCTCTCTCTCTCTCTCCTCTCTCTCTCTGTTTCTCTCTCTCTCCCCTCTCTCTCTCTCTCTCTCTCTCTCCTCTCTCTCTCTCTCTCTCTCTCTCTCTCTCTCTCTCTCTCTCTCTCTCTCTCTCTCTCTCTCTCTCTCTCTCTCTCTCTCTCTCTCTCTCTCTCTCTCTCTCTCTCTCTCTCTCTCTCTCTCTCTCTCTCTCTCTCTCTCTCTCTCTCTCTCTCTCTCTCTCTCTCTCTCTCTCTCTCTCTCTCTCTCTCTCTCTCTCTCTCTCTCTCTCTCTCTCTCTCTCTCTCTCTCTCAATTCATTCAATTGACTTTATTGACATTGCAAGTTCATTATTACTTATATTGTCCAAGTATACATATCGAAAAATAAAAATAAAATAAAAATATGTATTTATATCTAATATATATATATATTTATATATAAATAAATGGTGGGACCAACAGCAATAATAATAGTCGTAGTGGACATGGGATTACCGTTATCAACAACTACAACAACAATATTAATGAGAACAACAATACATAAAAGCAATGGTAGTGGACCAGTGTCAACATGACTGAGAAGACACATGACGTGGTAGTGGACCAGTGTCAACATGACTGAGAAGACACATGACGTGGTAGTGGACCAGTGTCAACATGACTGAGAAGACACATGACGTGGTAGTGGACCAGTGTCAACATGACTGAGAAGACACATGACGTGGTAGTGGACCAGTGTCAACATGACTGAGAAGACACATGACGTGGTAGTGGACCAGTGTCAACATGACTGAGAAGACACATGACGTGGTAGTGGACCAGTGTCAACATGACTGAGAAGACACATGACGTGGTAGTGGACCAGTGTCAACATGACTGAGAAGACACATGACGTGGTAGTGGACCAGTGTCAACATGACTGAGAAGACACATGACGTGGTAGTGGACCAGTGTCAACATGACTGAGAAGACACATGACGTGGTAGTGGACCAGTGTCAACATGACTGAGAAGACACATGACGTGGTAGTGGACCAGTGTCAACATGACTGAGAAGACACATGACGTGGTAGTGGACCAGTGTCAACATGACTGAGAAGACACATGACGTGGTAGTGGACCAGTGTCAACATGACTGAGAAGACACATGACGTGGTAGTGGACCAGTGTCAACATGACTGAGAAGACACATGACGTGGTAGTGGACCAGTGTCAACATGACTGAGAAGACACATGACGTGGTAGTGGACCAGTGTCAACATGACTGAGAAGACACATGACGTGGTAGTGGACCAGTGTCAACATGACTGAGAAGACACATGACGTGGTAGTGGACCAGTGTCAACATGACTGAGAAGACACATGACGTGGTAGTGGACCAGTGTCAACATGACTGAGAAGACATCAGACATGGTATGAAAGACAAAACAAAACAAGATGGGAAATATTATCGACATTACTTTGCACTTTTCATTTGACTGCCAAAATTGCACATTTTGATTTTTTCTTCATCTTTTATAGTTTCAAATTCTTTGTATTGAATTATAATTTTGGGAAAGAAATATTCTCTTAGATCTGAGTATTTGTCATAGTGTAATAGGAAATGCAGCTCCGTCTCTACCTCTCCCCTGGAGCAGAGTGAGCACAGCCTGTCCTTTCTGGGCAGCCAGGTTTGTCTGTGACGACCGGTCTCTATAGCCAGACTGTGCTCACTGAGTCTGTACCTAGTCAATGTTTTCCTCAGTTTTCTATCAGTCACAGTGGTCAGATAGTCAGCCACCATGTACTGTCTGTTTAGAGCCAAAGAGCATTGAAGTTTATTTTGATTTTTTGTGGTGTCTTTCCAAAAGGTGATATATTTTTATTTTTATTTTGTGATGATTTGGTTGGGACAGATTTTCTGAGTGCTGTCCTGAGGTTCTATGGGGTTGGTTTGGGTTTGTGAACTCAGCCTCAGAACCAGCTGGCTGAGGGGACTCTTCATTTTTTTAATCTCTTGACATTGTAGAGCTGTGTGATGGAATGTTTTCGGGTCACTTGTTTTTAGATGGTTGTAAAATTTGATGGCCCAATTCTGCTCTACATGCGTTATTTTGAGTTTTTCTTTGCACTTCCAATACAGTCTTGAAAAACTCTGAGTGCAGTATTTCAATCGGATGTTTGTCCCATTTGGTAAATTCATTATTAGAGATTGGACCCCATACTTCACTGCCATATAGAGAAATTGGTCCTATAACTGATTGAACATTTTTGAGCCAGATTCTAATTGGAATTTCGATTTTGATGTTCCTTTTAATGGCATAGAATGCGCTTCTTGCTTTGTCTCTCAACTCATTCACAGCCATGTGAAAGCTACCTGTGTTGCTGATATTTAGTCCTAGATACTGTATGTGTAGTTTTTGCTGTGTTCTAATAGAACTGTGTCCAAATATAATTTATATTTGTCATCCTTATTTTCTGACCTTTTTTGGAATATCATTATATTTGTTTGTTTTTTAGGTTAATGGTCAGAGCCCAGTTCTGACAGAACCTGTGAAGACGATCTAGTTGCTGCTGTAACCCCTCTTTAGTGGGAGACAGCAGCACCAGGTCATCTGCGTACAGCAGACACTTGATTTCAGTGTTATGTAGGGTGATACCAGGTGCTGCCGATTCTTCTAATGTTTTTGCCAATTCATTAATGTACATTTTAAATAGTGTTGGACTTATTGGGCAGCCCTGTTTCAGTCATTTAAGTCATTTAGCAGACGCTCTTATCCAGAGCGACTTACAAATTGGTGCATTCACCTTAAGACATCCAGTGGAACAGCCACTTTACAATAGTGCATCTAAATCTTTTAGGGGGGGGGGTGAGAATGATTACTTATCCTATCCTAGGTATTCCTTAAAGAGGAGAAGAAGTCTGTTTGCTTGTTGCCAATTTTAACCGCACATTTGTTTTTAGTGTACATTGATTTAATAAAAGCATATGTTTTCAGTGGGTTGAGTCACAGATGTGATCTTCCTGTCTGGGTTGGCATCCCCCCCCCCTTGGTTTGTGCTGTGGCGGAGATCTTTGTGGGCTATACTCGGCCTTGTCTCAGGATGGTAAGATGGTGGTTGAAGATATCCCTCTAGTGCTGTGGGGGCTGTGCTTTGGAAAAGTGGGTGGGGTTATATCCTTCCTGTTTGGCCCTCTGTTACGGATACAGTTATCCTGTGTGTGTGTGTGTATCCTGTGTGTGTTTCTTTTCTCTCCTTCTCCCCTCACAGGTGAAAATCATCACTCCCCAATCAGTCAACAATCAATAATCAATCAGAAGACACACCTCCTCCTATTTCCTAACCTATCACAGTTCCTTCCCCATGGTTTAAAAACATATCAAGACCATTTCGAGGACAGCTTTTTTCCATCTACGTAATATTGCAAAAATCAGAAACTTTCTGTCCAAAAATGATGCAGAAAAATTAATCCATGCTTTTGTCACTTCTAGGTTAGACTACTGCAATGCTCTACTTTCCGGCTACCCGGATAAAGCACTAAATAAACTTCAGTTAGTGCTAAATACGGCTGCTAGAATCCTGACTAGAACCAAAAAATTTGATCATATTACTCCAGTGCTAGCCTCTCTACACTGGCTTCCTGTCAAAGCAAGGGCTGATTTCAAGGTTTTACTGCTAACCTACAAAGCATTACATGGGCTTGCTCCTACCTATCTCTCTGATTTGGTCCTGCCGTACATACCTACACGTACGCTACGGTCACAAGACGCAGGCCTCCTAATTGTCCCTAGAATTTCTAAGCAAACAGCTGGAGGCAGGGCTTTCTCCTATAGAGCTCCGTTTTTATGGAACGGTCTGCCTACCCATGTCAGAGACGCAAACTCGGTCTCAACCTTTAAGTCTTTACTGAAGACTCATCTCTTCAGTGGGTCATATGATTGAGTGTAGTCTGGCCCAGGAGTGGAAAGGTGAACGGAAAGGCTCTGGAGCAACGAACCGCCCTTGCTGTCTCTGCCTGGCCAGTTCCCCTCTTTCCACTGGGATTCTCTGCCTCTAACCCTATTACAGGGGCTGAGTCACTGGCTTACTGGGGCTCTCTCATGCCGTCCCTGCAAGGGGTGCGTCACCTGAGTGGGTTGATTCACTGTTGTGGTCATCCTGTCTGGGTTGACGACCCCCCTTGTCTCAGGATGGTAAGTTGGTGGTTGAAGATATCCCTCTAGTGGTGTGCGGGCTGTGCTTTGGCAAAGTGGGTGGGGTTATATCCTTCCTGTTTGGCCCTGTCCGGGGGTGTCCTCGAATGGGGCCACAGTGTCTCCTGAACCCTCCTGTCTCAGCCTCCAGTGTTTATGCTGCAGTAGTTTATGTGTCGGGGGGCTAGGGTCAGTTTGTTATATCTGGTGTACTTCTCCTGTCTTATCGGGGGTCCTGTGTGAATTTAAGTATGCTCTGTAAAATTCTCTCTTTCTCTCTTTCTTTCTCTCTCTCGGAGGACCTGAGCCCCAGGACCATGCCTCAAGACTACCTGGCATGATGACTCCTTGCTGTCCCCAGTCCACCTGGCTGTGATGCTGCTCCAGTTTCAACTGTTCTGCCTGCGGCTATGGAATCCTGACCTGTTCACCGGACGTGCTACCTGTCCCAGACCTGCTGTTTTCAACTCTCTAGAGACAGAAGGAGTGGTAGAGATACTCTTAATGAACGGCTATGAAAAGCCAACTGACATTTACTCCTGAGGTGCTGACTTGCTACAGCCTCGACAACGACTGTGATTATTATTATTTGACCATGCTGGTCATTTATGAACATTTGAACATCTTGGCCATGTTCTGTTATAATCTCCACCCGGCACAGCCAGAAGAGGACTGGTCCCCCCTCATAGCCTGGTTCATCTCTAGGTTTCTTCCTAGGTTTTGGCCCTTCTAGGGAGTTTTTCCTTGCCACTATGCTTCGACACCTGCATTGCTTGCTGTTTGAGGTTTTAGGCTGGGTTTCTGAAGCCTGAAATGTGGCAAAAGGTCGCAAAGTTCAAGGGGGCCGAATACTTTCGCAAGGCACTGTAAATACATTTCAATACAACTTTCTATTAGTTTATAAAAAAGACCTTCGTGCCAAATTGAATCAAATGCTTTCTTGGTTTACTTGTCTATCAATTAGAGTGTGGAGGGTGTATATGTGGTCTGTTGTTGTAACGGCTGTTGTTGGAAGAAGGTGAGGACCAAGGTGCAGAGTGGTACGTGTTCATCCTTTTATTAATAGAACTGAACACTGATTAACAAAACAACAACGAGAACAATCGAAACAGTTCTGTCTGATGCAGACACAAAAACAGAAAGCAAGTACCCACAAAACTCAGGTGGGAAAAGGCTACCTATGTATGGTTCTCAATCAGAGACAACGATAACCAGCTGCCTCTGATTGAGAACCATAAGGCCAAACAACAAAGAAATCCAAAACATAGAAAATGAACATAGAATGCCCACCCTAACCAAAATAGAGAATAAAAACCTCTCTATGGCCAGGGCGTGACAGTTGTACGATCATTTTTTAGAAATCCAATCTGGCTTCTGCTCAGGACGTTGTTCATCAAGGAAATGATGTAGTCTGCTATTTGTAATACTGCACAGGATTTTCCCAAAGTTGCTGTTAATGCAAATCCCTCTGTAATTATTTGGGTCAAATTTGTCCCCATTTTTATAGATTGGTGTGATCAATCCCTGGTTCCAAATATCGGGGAAAATACCTGCAGTGAGAATAATGTTGAAGAGTTTGAGTATAGCCAATTTGAATTCGTGGTCTGTATATTTGATCATTTCATTTAAAATACCATCAGCAGCACATGCCTTTTTGGGTTGAAGAGTGCATAGTTTTTCCAATAATTCTTCTTCTGTAATTGGGGTATCCACAGGATTCTGATAGTCTTTGACTGCTGATTCAAGGATTTGTAATGTTGCATGTATATATTTTTGTTCTGGGCTCTTTGTTATATTTCTGTAGAGGTTTGCAAAGTGATTTCTCATGATCCATGATCCAACCTCATGATGAGGTTGGTTTAATTTATTCCAATTCTCCCAGAAGAGGTTTGATTCTATGGATTCCTCATTTCCATCCAGCTGATTTCTAATGTGCTGTTCCTTTTTTGTTCTTAGGGTGTGTTTGTATCGCTTCAGTGTTTCCCCATATTGAAGGCGTATATTTTTGTTGGTGTAACAGCTTTCTTCCTGGGAAGGAGAGGCAGACCAAAATGCAGTGTGGTTATAGTTCATGGTTAAATAAGAGACACTTAACATGAACTAAATACAAAACAATAAACATGAAAACCGAAACAGTCCTAACTGGTGCAGAAAGCACAAAGACAGGAAACAACCACCCACAAAACAGGCTACCTAAATATGGTTGCCAATCAGAGACAAGGACTAACACCTGCCTCTGATTGAGAACCATATCAGGCCAAACATAGAAATAGACAAACTAGACACACAACATAGAATGCCCACCCAGCTCACGTCCTGACCAACACTAAAACAAGGAAAACACACAATAACTATGGTCAGAACGTGACAGTTGTCTGGTTCTCTGTGTTTTTGATGTGATATATTTCTCAATTACTTTCTTAGATATTTGCAATCATAATGAAACAATTTTTAATTATCTGTTATTTCTGGTTTGCTCTTATGCTTCTTTAAATTAGCCAAGGAGGCTAATTTGTCAAATAATAAGTTTATGTTCCAAACAGACAAATACTAATTGCTTTTTGGTAGATGTCTGTACTGTTTGCACTCCATCTATAGGCCTGTTTATTACCATGTAATTTATTGGGCCGTGATGCTTCATGGTTGGGTTCTGCTCTTCTCAGATACACTGTGGTTTTACTGTGGTCTGAGAGAGGTGTTAGTGGGCTGACTGTAAAGGCTCTGAGAGACTCTGCGTTTAGGTCGGTGAGGAAGTAGTCTACGATGCTGCTGCCAAGGGATGAGCTGTAGGTGTACCTACTAAAAGAGTCCCCTCTCAGCCTACCGTTGACTATGTACAGACCCAGTGTTCGACAGAGCTTCACGAGCTGTACCACATTTTTGTTTTTCACTTTGTCATAGTTGTTTCTGTGAGGGTCTGTGGGGAGGGAAAGGTTGTTGCTTCCTGGTAGGTGTTTATCTCCATGACTGATAATAGTGTCTTGTTCTTCTGCTGTTCTAGCATTCAGGTCTCCACCGACCAGTACGTTGCCTTGGGCCTGAAAGTGACTGACTAATTTCCCCCTCTAGAATGGAGAAACTCTCTTCGTTGAAGTAGGGTCTCTGGGGGGGGAATGTATGTGGAGGAAATGGAGAAACTCTCTTCGTTGAAGTAGGGTGACTCTGAGCGGGGAATGTATGTGGCACAGAGGAAGATGTTTTTATCTGTCAAGATAGTCTCCTTGTTGATTTTTAACCAGATAAAGAATTCTCCTGTTTTGATCAATTCGATTGAATGAATTAGTTCAGATTTATACCATATTAGCATTCCCCCTGAGTCTCTGCCCTGTCTGATTCCTTTTAATTTAGTGGATGGTATGATTCTCTCCCTATAACCTAGTGGACAGCCAGTGGATGGTATGATTCTCTCCCTATAACCTAGTGGACAGCCAGTGGATGGTATGATTCTCTCCCTATAACCTAGTGGACAGCCAGTGGATGGTATGATTCTCTCCCTATAACCTAGTGGACAGCCAGTGGATGGTATGATTCTCTCCCTATAACCTAGTGGACAGCCAGTGGAAATATCACCTCTGCACCATATTTCCTGTAGTACTACAATATCAACATCTGCAATTTCTTTCAGGAAGTCTGGGTTTTGTGCTCTTTAGTCCAAAAGCAGAGGACTTCAAACCTTGTAAATTCCAACATGCAACGTAAAAAGATTTCATAACTTTTTTTTCTTCTTTACCTTCAAAATGAGACAAACACTCACAATCCAACAATAACTATTAAAATATGATTTTTCAATTAAAGTAAACTCTTATTATGCAAATGTGATTTGTTTATCATTTAAGATAGAATTTGTGTCATGCCACTTGGGTTGGTGTAGTGTGAGGAAGGTGGAGTTCTTGTGCTCGTCTTACCTCGTCTTATCCTTACCTCGTCTTACCCTTTTAGCATTACACTACGACTCTGTGTGCATCCATTAATATATTGGTGGCTCTTGCTGCCACAAAGCAACCAAGATGGCATAGCAGTTCAGACGTCTTTTGTCCTCGTCTTGTCGTGACCTATATATATTTACAACTTTTTTCACATACATTTTATTTTTATTTTCCATCAACTCATCTTCAAAACATTCTCCTGCAACCCGCCTCACCAATTTATATTTATAAAAAAAGTATTATTTACCTCAAATCTGTAATCCTCCAAGAAGCTAGCCAGAAACTCCAAGAAGCTAGCCAGAAACTAGCCAGAAGCTAGCCAGGAGCTAGCCAGAAGCTAGCCCAGAAGCTAATCCAGAAGCTAATCAGAAGCTAGTTCAGAAACTAGTTAGCTTCTTTACTGGCAAATCGTTAGTATTCAGCTAACCACAGTTTGTGGTCATCAGCTATCCTTTAGCTCGAAAATCTATCGCCAGTTTTGTACGGCGCAGCGCGGCTTGGAACGGAACATACCGGACCAATTTTTCTCTCCATGTCCCTGGATTTCAACTGCTCTCTGGACATTCATACCCGGATCTCGCAGCTAGCTAGCTGCTATCCGTGTGACTATCGGCTTTCGTCGATTCCGGAGCAAACATCAATTATTTCGGAGCTAGCCAGCTCCGTCACTCACTCCTGAGTTCCATCAATCACTCCTGGGCTGCAGTCACCTATCCGGACCTGTTTTACTGCCTACGCGGAGCCCCACCGGGCCTTCACAACTGGACTGCCGACGTTATCTACCCGAAGGAGATCCGGGTGGCTCCTCCGTCGCGACGTTACCTGAACGCCCATCTGCGGCCTGCTAACCGTTAGCTGTCTTACCGGCTGCTATCTGAATAGACAATCAGACAATTTATTTATTTTTCTTATTATTATGTTTCTTCTTGGGCCTCTATAACTATATCTATTTTATTTTGTTGTTGTTGTGTGATTTGGATTAATCCCCTCTACCACACGGAACCCCACTAATCTACTGACGGAACGCAAGTGGTGGCTAACAACAGACCTCCATCCTATGCTAGTTTGCTACCGATTGCCTGGCTAGCTGTCTAAATCGCCGTGACCCCCAACCAACCTCTCCACTCACTGGACCCTTTTGATCACTCGACTAAGCATGCCTCTCCTTAATGTCAATATGTCTTGTCCATTGCTGTTCTGGTTAGTGTTTATTGGCTTATTTCACTGTAGAGCCTCTAGTCCTGCTCACTATACCTTATCCAACTTATTAGTTCCACCACCCACACATGACTTTATATGCCATTTAGTGCATATACTTCTCCTGGTTTCAATTATGTTTCTAGAGACAATATCTCTCTCTTCATCACTCAATACCTAGGTTTACCTCCACTGTATTCACATCCTACCATACCTTTGTCTGTACATTATACCTTGATGCTATTTTATCGCCCCCAGAAACCTCCTTTTACTCTCTGTTCCAGACGTTCTAGACGACCAATTCTTATTGCTTTTAGCCGCACCCTTATTCTACTCCTCCTATGTTCCTCTGGCGATGTAGAGGTGAATTCCTGCAGTGCCTAGCTCCACTCCTATTCCCCAGGCGCTCTCTTTTGACCACTTCCGTAACCATAATAGCCTTGGTTTCATGCATGTTAACATTAGAAGCCTCCTCCCTAAGTTTGTTCTATTCACAGCTTTAGCACACTCTGCCAACCCGGATGTTCTAGCTGTTTCTGAATCCTGGCTTAGGAAGACCACCAAAAATTCAGAAATTTTAATTCCAAACTACAACATTTTCAGACAAGATAGAACTGCCAAAGGGGGCGGTGTTGCAATCTACTGCAAAGATAGCCTGCAGAGTTCTGTCCTACTATCCAGGTCTGTACCCAAAACAATTTGAACTTCTACTTTTAAAAATCCACCTCTCTAAAAACAAGTCTCTCACCGTTGCCGCCTGCTATAGACCACCCTCTGCCCCCAGCTGTGCTCTGGACACCATATGTGAACTGATTGCCCCCCATCTATCTTCAGAGCTCGTGCTGCTAGGCGACCTAAACTGGAACATGCTTAACACCCCAGCCATCCTACAATCTAAACTTGATGCCCTCAATCTCACACAAATTATCAATGAACCTACCAGGTACCTCCCCAAAGCCTTAAACACGGGCACCCTCATAGATATCATCCTAACCAACTTCCCCTCTAAATACACCTCTGCTGTCTTCAACCAAGATCTCAGCGATCACTGCCTCATTGCCTGCATCCGTAATGGGTCAGCGGTCAAACGACCTCCACTCATCACTGTAAAACGCTCCCTGAAACACTTCAGCGAGCAGGCCTTTCTAATCGACCTGGCCGGGGTACCCTGGAAGGATATTGATCTCATCCCGTCAGTAGAGGATGCCTGGATATTTTTTTTAAATGCCTTCCTAACCATCTTAAATAAACATGCCCCATTCAAGAAATTTAGAACCAGGAAAAGATATAGCCCTTGGTTCTCCCCAGACCTGACTGCCCTTAATCAACACAAAAACATCATATGGCGTTCTGCATCAAACAGCCCCAGTGATATGCAGCTGTTCAGGGAAGCTATAAACCATTATACACAGGCAGTTAGAAAAGCAAAGGCTAGCTTTTTCAAGCAGAAATTTGCTTCCTGCAACACTAACTCAAAAAAGTTCTGGGACACTGTAAAGTCCATGGAGAATAAGAACACCTCCTCTCAGCTGCCCACTGCACTGAAGATAGGAAACACTGTCACCACTGATAAATCCACCATAATTGAGAATTTCAAGAAGCATTTTTCTACGGCTGGCCATGCTTTCCACCTGGCTACTCCTACCCCGGTCAACAGCACTGCACCCCCAACAGCAACTCGCCCAAGCCTTCCCTATTTCCCCTTCTCCCAAATCCATTCAGCTGATGTTCTGAAAGAGCTGCAAATTCTGGACCCCTACAAATCAGCCAGGCTAGACATTCTGGACCCTTTCTTTCTAAAATGATCTGCCGAAATGGTTGCCACCCCTATTACTAGCCTGTTCAACCTCTCTTTCATGTCGTCTGAGATTCCCAAAGGTGGTCCTTCTGTAGCTCAGTTGGTAGAGCATGGCGCTTGTAACGCCAGAGTAGTGGGTTCGATTCCCGGGACCACCCATACGTAGAATGTATGCACACATGACTGTAAGTCGCTTTGGATAAAAGCGTCTGCTAAATGGCATATATTATTGGAAAGCAGCTGCGGTCATCCCCCTCTTCAAAGGGGGGGACACTCTTCACCCAAACTGCTACAGACCTATATCTATCCTACCATACCTTTCTAAGGTCTTCGAAAGCCAAGTCAACAAACAGATTACCGACCATTTCGAATCTCACCATACCTTCTCTGCTATGCAATCTGGTTTCAGAGCTGGTCATGGGTGCACCTCAGCCACGCTCAAGGTCCTAAACGATATCTTAACCGCCATCGATAAGAAACATTACTGTGCAGCCGTATTCATTGATCTGGCCAAGGCTTTCGACTCTGTCAATCACCACATCCTCATCGGCAGACTCGACAGCCTTGGTTTCTCAAATGATTGCCTCGCCTGGTTCACAACTACTTCTCTGATAGAGTTCAGTGCGTCAAATCGGAGGGTCTGCTGTCCGGACCTCTGGCAGTCTCTATGGGGGTGCCACAGGGTTTAATTCTTGGACCGACTCTCTTCTCTGTATACATCAATGAGGTCGCTCTTGCTGCTGGTGAGTCTCTGATCCACCTCTACGCAGACGACATCATTCTGTATACGTCCGGCCCTTCTTTGGACACTGTGTTAACAACCCTCCAGGCAAGCTTCAATGCCATACAACTCTCCTTCCTTGGCTTCCAATTGCTCTTAAATACAAGTAAAACTAAATACATGCTCTTCAACCGATCGCTACCTGCACCTACCCGCCTGTCCAACATCACAACTCTGGACGGCTCTGACTTAGAATACGTGGACAACTACAAATACTTAGGTGTCTGGTTAGACTGTAAACTCTCCTTCCAGGCCCATATCAAACATCTCCAATCCAAAGTTAAATCTAGAATTGGCTTCCTATTTCGCAACAAAGCATCCTTCACTCATGCTGCCAAACATACCCTTGTAAAACTGACCATCCTACCAATCCTCAACTTTGGCGATGTCATTTACAAAATAGCCTCCAATACCCAACTCAACAAATTGGATGCAGTCTATCACAGTGCGATCCGTTTTGTCACCAAAGCCCCATATACTACCCACCATTGCGACTTGTACGCTCTCGTTGGCTGGCCCTCGCTACATACTCGTCGCCAAACCCACTGGCTCCATGTCATCTACAAGACCCTGCTAGGTAAAGTCCCCCCTTATCTCAGCTCGCTGGTCACCATAGCATCTCCCACCTGTAGCACACGCTCCAGCAGGTATATCTCTCTAGTCACCCCCAAAACCAATTCTTTCTTTGGCCGCCTCTCCTTCCAGTTCTCTGCTGCCAATGACTGGAACGAACTACAAAAATCTCTGAAACTGGAAACACTTATCTCCCTCACTAGCTTTAAGTACCAACTGTCAGAGCAGCACACAGATTACTGCACCTGTACATAGCCCACCTATAATTTAGCCCAAACAACTACCTCTTTCCTAACTGTATTTAATTTATTTATTTATTTTGCTCCTTTGCACCCCATTATTTTTATTTCTACTTTGCACATTATTCCATGGCAAAACTACCATTCCAGTGTTTACTTGCTATATTGTATTTACTTTGCCACCATGGCCTTTTTTGCCTTTACCTCCCTTCTCACCTCATTTGCTCACATTGTATATAGACTTGTTTATACTGTATTATTGACTGTATGTTTGTTTTACCCCATGTGTAACTCTGTGTCGTTGTATCTGTCGAACTGCTTTGCTTTATCTTGGCCAGGTCGCAATTGTAAATGAGAACTTGTTCTCAACTTGCCTACCTGGTTAAATAAAGGTGAAATAAAAATAAAATAAAAATGACCCTCAGCCTATCATATGTGAGCACCCCCCATACTATACAGTACACCTATTGGCCCTTTTCACTCCCACCCTGTTAATACCAATTCATCACCTCTCACTTGCTGTATTTTTCTCTCCTTTACTATCTCCTCATGTTAAAACAGAAGTTCTCTCCTTCTTACTTGTGTTTCCTCTCTTTCTCCACTTCACCACCAAAGCCTTCCATCTCTCCTCATGTCATCATTTTCATCCTTTTTTGTTTTCTTGCTTCATAAAATGAAACACAAACATCAGCCATAACCTCAAGCAATACCGTATCGTAAATGATCCATTTATGTTGATAGCAGTGTGTTGACATTGTGGCTAGTGGTCCGTCCATTATATTGCGCCTACAGTACCCCGAGCATGGTATTTCAATGTTCCTGATTTGGACCCCTGTAAACCACATCATTCCCCCTGCTCTCAAATCAATAACCCCTCATTCGTTCATTCAGTCAACAGCCCTCCCCTTGTAAATCCCCCTGATTTAGGGGACGTATGTGTGTTCGTGCATGTGTGATTGACAACGACCTCACATATCCACCGCCTCCCACCCCCATCCTCTTCCTCTCCATATTGACCCTCATGTCAGCAGCCTGTCTAAGCTGCTTCCGTATCTCATCAATAGTGTCATGACTGTCCTGACCAGGTCAGGTTACAGGAGACCACAACCCTACAGATTATCTCTCAACCCCAACAGAGGAGGAGAGATCTAGGGGTCTGAAGATGTGGGGGGTTTTATGACCCCTCACGCCCCTGATAAATCTCAGGCCTGTTACTATGGAGAACCAGCCTCAGAACATTAAACATGAAATAAAGGGACTTTGGAACAATGGTTTCCATCGGCCACAATGGTGGTCATGATGATAGATGGGGGGAATATGAAAATGTATGTCATTTTTATTTTGTTGTTAAAGGTTAATAGATGACGTTATTACGAAAACATTGTAATGTGAAGAGTTTTCCTAGTATATGTTTAATGTTGTACGTTGTATGGAAAATATCCAAATATCCAAAGAGAATGTTTTGGGGAAGATGAAATGTTAAGTTAGTTGTCTAAAATTGGATTTGAATTAAATCTAGACCTTGCCTCATTAACTTGGTATGCTCAGAGAATTGCCCTAAAGACGGTTACGCCCACTTCTGACCCAAGGGTATAAAACCTGTGAGTATAGAATTTACAGGGAGACTACGTGACCCAAGCTGCAGCAAATGTCTAAAAATTCAACGAACACAGAACGCAACGCAAGTTTGAAGACAAAGAAATCCTTTTCTACCCAAGAACGGATGAGTAGCTGTGTCTAAGAGGGTGAATTCAAGTCGCACCACCTAGCCTCCATCTCCCATCGAATCGTGGTATCTAAAGGATTTCATTCCTATGCTGTGAGTTCTGAGCTACAGAGCTGTCTGTCCTCAGAAGAGCCCTTCCAGAACAAGGGCGAGGGAACAGACTCCTAAGCCAAAAGGACACTGACATCGGGAGGACGATCAGAAAGGTGCGCCGGAGAAGTGTGTCATCGAGCAGCCTGAACGGTCCCCTGAACAGTCTGTGCACAGAATCCTCTGAGATCTTCCCCACGTAATTATTATATTCTGACCCATAAGAGTGGCAGTTTGGGGCAAGGCTAGGGTTAGAGTAGCATAGCTGACAAATTCACCCAAATGTATGTTTTTCTCATGTACTTTCTTTTTTCTCTCTCACTTTGAAATCCCCATTGTGGGTAACACGCGCCATAGTGCGTTGGCCCGTTATACTAAGTTCTAATCAATGGCCTATAATGTGTAGAGAGAGGGGGGGTGGAGGTAGAGAGAGAGGGGTGGAGGTAGAAAGAGAGGGGGGTGGAGGTAGCGAGAGAGAGGGACGGAGGTAGAGAGAGAGGGGGATGGAGGTAGAGAGAGAGGGGGATGGAGGTAGAGAGAGAGGGGGATGGAGGTAGAGAGAGAGGGTATGGAGGTAGAGAGGGGGGGGAGGTAGAGAGAGGGGTGGAGGTAGAAAGAGAGAGGGACGGAGGTAGAGAGAGAGGGGGATGGAGGTAGAGAGAGAGGGATGAGGTAGAGAGAGGCGGGGTGGAGGTAGAGAGAGGGGGATGGAGGTAGAGAGAGAGGGATGGAGGTAGAGAGAGAGGGATGGAGGTAGAGAGAGAGGGATGGAGGTAGAGAGAGCGGGGTGGAGGTAGAGAGGGGGATGGAGGTAGAGAGAGAGGGATGGAGGTAGAGAGAGAGGGGGGATGGAGGTAGAGAGAGGCGGGGTGGAGGTAGAGAGGGGGGGATGGAGGTAGAGAGAGGGGGTGGAGGTAGAGAGAGGGGGGGATGGAGGTAGAGAGAGAGAGGGGGATGGAGGTAGAGAGAGAGAGGGGTGGAGGTAGAGAGAGAGGGGGATGGAGGTAGAGAGAGAGGAGGGTGGAGATAGAGAGAGAGGGGGATGGAGGTAGAGAGAGAGAGGGGGATGGAGGTAGAGAGAGAGGAGGGGATGGAGTCAGAGAGAGGGGGGATGGAGGTAGAGAGAGGGGGGATGGAGGTAGAGAGAGAGGTATGGAGGTAGAGAGGGGGGGTGGAGGTAGAGAGAGATGGGGATGGAGGTAGAGAGAGAGGGATGGAGGTAGAGAGAGAGGGGATGGAGGTAGCTAGTGAGAGGGATGGAGGTAGAGAGAGAGGGGGATGGAGGTAGAGAGAGAGGGATTGAGGTAGAGAGAGGCGGGGTGGAGGTAGAGAGAGAGGGGGATGGAGGTAGAGAGAGAGAGGGGGATGGAGGTAGAGAGAGAGGGGGGTGGAGGTAGAGAGAGAGGGGGGTGGAGGGAGAGAGAGAGCGGGATGGAGGTAGAGAGAGAGAGAGGGATGGAGGTAGGTAGAGAGGGGGGATGGAGGTAGAGAGAGAGGAGGGTGGAGGAGAGAGAGGGGGATGGAGGTAGCGAGAGGGGGATGGAGGTAGAGAGAGAGGGGGATGGAGGTAGAGAGAGGGGGGATGGAGGTAGAGAGAGAGAGGGGGATGAAGGTGGAGAGAGGGGGATGGAGGTAGAGAGAGAGGGGAATGGAGGTAGAGAGAGAGGGGGTGGAGGTAGAGAGAGAGGGGGGGATGGAGGTAGAGAGAGGGGGGATGGAGGTAGAGAGAGAGGAGGGTGGAGGTAGAGAGAGAGCGGGATGGAGGTAGAGAGATTGAGGGGGATGGAGGTAGAGAGAGAGGGGGATGGAGGTAGAGAGAGAGGAGGGTGGAGGTAGAGAGAGAGGGGGGATGGAGGTAGAGAGAGAGGGGGTGGAGGTAGAGAGAGAGGGGGATGGAGGTAGAGAGAGAGGAGGGTGGAGGTAGAGAGAGAGGGGGATGGAGGTAGAGAGAGAGGAGGGTGGAGGTAGAGAGAGAGGAGGGTGGAGGTAGAGAGAGAGGGGGATGGAGGTAGAGAGAGAGGAGGGTGGAGGTAGAGAGAGAGGAGGGTGGAGGTAGAGAGAGAGGAGGGTGGAGGTAGAGAGAGGGGGATGGAGATAGAGAGAGAGGAGGGTGGAGGTAGAGAGAGAGGGGGATGGAGGTAGAGAGAGAGGGGGGGATGACAGATGGGTGCAAAGAAGAGAGAGCTGCAGAGTTCAGCCCTGCAGAGAAGAGAAAGCCCTGATTTAAACTCTCAGATCTAATGACAGCTTTTTCCAATTGATGTGTGTGTATGTGTGCGTGTTCATGCGTGTGCATGCTTGCGTTCTGTGTGCTTGCATGCTCGTGTTGCATGTGTCTGGCCCCTTGCCAATATTTACTCAAGGTTCCTTTCTACTCAGTCTGGACCAGAGGGACCGTCCCTCCACCTGTTTTCATTTGATTCTCCTCTATACAAGCCACCTCATTCCTGTTCATCTCCATGGCTCGTACAGTTCAGTGTGATAATCACAGGATCTCACTGTGTTTGTTTGGTTCTGATGTACATATTGACTCAATGTTCAAGACAATGTTTTGAACAAATCTAAAACAAATAGACAGACGTTAGAAGACGATGAACGTATTAAAGATCAGTTGTTCATTATAAATGTAATAAATGTTCTAAACATTATAAACAGCTGTCTCTGTGTGTTTACTTAGTTATTTCTCAAACGACAAGTAGAATAGTTGAATGACCCCAGACAGAGAGGCTTCCTATTCCCTGTAGTGCACTACGTTTGAGCAGGGCCTTGTGAGACGCAGTCTATGAGGACTGATTTGTTCTCTATTTCTGTTTGGGAGCAGATGAAATCCCATCCCTCCATCCATCCTGAGTAGCTCAGACTGCTCCCTCCGCCCGGTCGTAATTTATTTACTTCCTCTTTCGCTGGGCTTGGCGGTGATGTCTAGTGGAGAGGCCAGAGGTCACCTCTGCCAGGTGTGCTGGTACTCTGCAGATCTCTCTCTCTTCTAATGTCTGCTTCTGAACTCCACACATTTAACAAAACAATTGCCAGATGGAAAGGTGTCATGGAAAGGTATCTAATGTGACAGACCGGCTCAAAGTAATTCTGCGAGCACACTAGGCTCGTAATTTAACAATTTTATTCATATTTACAGATGGCATACAAATTTGTTATTAAGGCACATGAATGTTCACATGTTCGAGAAGACATTTTTGCCAAAAAACACATTTAGAAAAAGTTTAGGTTCCAACAGCTCTTCTGTGAAGTAGTGACTCACTACATATGCCTGCTTTCCTGAAACGGGTCATCAATGTGGTCATTACTGGATATATTGCATGGTTTTAATCAACATAATCTTGTACTGTATATTTCGGCTATATTTTAAAACCTAAAATATGATAAAGGTTTGGTAGTAGTGTTTTTTTTATCATTAGGGACAGACCCTGTTGTCTATCTGCTACTAACCAGAGAGAAGAGACCGGGAGGTCACGAGCTTAACCTAAAATGGAGGATGAGTTAGTGACTGTCTCACCAAGTGAAGCATGACTCAGGGGTGACGTTTACACTTAAACACACTCACCGCGTGATGGAGTAGTGAGCACACACACACACACACACACACACACACACACACACACACACACACACACACACACACACACACACACACACACACACACACACACACACACACACACACACACACACACACACACACACACACCTTATAGTATGGAACAGTGCATGTCTCCTTGGAGATATCCAAAACATTCAACATATAGTCCAGATCTAAAGCTGATTTTCCAGTGAAAACAGACTAAACGTTTTAGGGTCTCTTCTCTTTAAACCACTGCAGTAGATTTCAGGGCCTGTGATTTTAATGAGAGGCCAATGAGAGGGTCCTGGTGGAGGCAGGGTTTAACAAGCATTGGAGGAACATTGGTGGATGCTTAAGGGATGTGGTATGCTTTTGCTCTAGATGCTTTGTGTTAAGTAGGGGTCAGGGATGGTCAGAGCCTCTTCCTTATCCGTCTGTTGGGAGGGAGGAATGGAGAGAGAGAGAGAAGGGGGGGGGTGTATGCGTGTATAATATTGGTGTTGACATCACAGTGGATGATGGTAGTAGGTGAAAGGGACAGAGGGAGACAGATCGTAGTTAAGCGTCCATGTTTCTCTGTTTGGCTGTCTTCTTACATTTCCATTAAACTCTCCCCCTTTGTGTGTGTGTGTGTGTGTGTGTGTGTGTGTGTGTGTGTGTGTGTGTGTGTGTGTGTGTGTGTGTGTGTGTGTGTGTGTGTGTGTGTGTGTGTGTGTGTGTGTGTGTGTGTGTGTGTGTGTGTGTGTGTGTGTGTGTGTGTGTGTGTGTGTGTGTGTGTGACTGGGCCACATGGAAAACATTGTGTAAACGTCAAGTCACATAGAGCCTGAGGGGAACTCAGCCAACATAGGGAATGGCAGACTTTAGAAATTACTTTTCAAACACTCTATTTTAGTATGTGCCCTTCTGTACTACTGTCTCTCTCACTCAATTCAGTTCAATTCAATTTAAGGGTTTTATTGGCATGGGAAATGTATGTTTTACATTGCCAAAGCAAGTGAAATCGATAATAAACTAAATTGAAATAAACAATACAAAACTAACAGTAAACATTACACTGACAAAAGTTCCAATAGAATAAAGACATTTCAAATGTCATATTGTGTTTGTATACAGTGTTGTAATAATGTGCAAATACTTAAAGTACAAAAGGGAAAATAAAGAAACATAAATATGGGCTGTATTTACAATGGTGTTTGTTCTTCACTGGTTGCCCTTTTCTTGTGGCAACAGGTCACAAATCTTGCTACTATGACTGCACATTGGTATTTCACCCAATAGATATGGGAGTTTATCAAAATTGGATTTGTTTTCAAATTCTTTGTGGGTCTGTGTAATCTGAGGGAAATATGTATCCCTAATATGGTCATACATTTGGATAGAAAGGAAATGCAGGAAGTGGAAGTTCAGTTTCCACCTCATTTTGTGGGCTGTGTGCATATAGCCTGTCTTCTCTTGAGAGCCAGGTGTGCCTTCTGCACTCTTTCTCAATAGCAAGTCTATGCTCACTGAGTCTGTACATAGTCAAAGATTTCCTCCAATTTAGGTCAGTCACGGTGGTCAGGTATTCTGACGCTGTGCACTCTCTGTTTCGGACAAAATAGCATTCTAGTTTGCTCTGTTTTTTGTAAATTTTTTCCAATGTGTCAAGTAATTATCTTATTGTTTTCTCATGATTTGGTTGGGTCTAATTGTGTTTCTGTCCTGGGGCTCTGTGGGGTCTGTTTTTGAACAGAGCCTCAGGACCAGTTTGCTTAGAGGGCTCTTCTCCAGGCTAATTTCTCTGTAAGTGATTGCTTTGTTATGGAAGGTTTGGAATCGCTTCCTTTTAGGTGGTTGTGGAATTTAACGGCTCTCTTCTGGATTTTGATAATTAGAGGGTATCGGCATTATTCTGCTCTGCATGCATTATTTGGCATTTTATGTAATACACTGAGGATATTTTTGCAGAATTCTGCATGCAGATTCTCAATTTGGTGTTTGTGTCACGCCCTGACCTTAGTTATCTTTGTTTTCTTTATTATTTTGGTTAGGTCAGGGTGTGACGAGGGTGGTATGTGTGTTTTAAACTTGTCTAGGGTTTTTTGTACATCTATGGGGTTTTGGTTTGTCTAGGTAAATGTAGGTCTATGGTTCCCAATCAGAGGCAGCTGTTTATCGTTGTCTCTGGTTGGGGATCCTATATAGGTTGCCATTTTCCATGTAGGTTTTGTGGGTTATTGTCTATGTGTAGTTGCCTGTCAGTACTCGTGTCGCATAGCGTCACGGTTGTTTTGTATAGTTTGTTCAGTGTTTATTCTTCATTAAAAGAAGTATGTATTCTTATCACGCTGCGCCTTGGTCTCCTCGTTATGACGAACGTGACAGAATAACCCACCAAACCAGGACCAAGCAGCGTGAAAAGGAGGAACAGCGCTTAATGGGGAAATGGACCTGGGAGGAGATATTAGATGGTGCAGGACCCTGGACACAGCCGGGGGAGTATCGCCGTCCTGTGGAGGAGTTAGAGGCAGCGAAAGTGGAACGGCGATACTACGAGGATTAATACTGGAGAATAGAGGAACACCGACGATATGAGGGTACACGGCTAGCAAGGAATCCCGAGAGGCAGCCCCAAGATGTTTTTTTGGGGGGGAACAAATGAGCCAACTCCTCGTGCTTACCGTGGGGAGCGTGTAACTGGTCAGGCACCATGTTCTGCAGAGATGCGCATGGTGTCTCTCGTGCCCTATTCTAGCCAGATGCGCTCTATTCCAGCTCCTCGCATTTGCGGGCTAGAATGGGCATCCAGCCAGGATGTATTGAGCCAGCTCCATGGTCCAGTGTATCCTGTGCCTCCTCCCCGCACTCGCCCTGAGGTACGTGTCACCAGCCCAGTACCACCAGTGCCAAAACCACACAGCAGGCTTCCTGTGCACCTCCAGAGCCCAGTACGCGCTGTTCCTCCTCCCCACACTCGCCCTGAGGTTCGTGTCACCAGCCCAGTACCACCAGTGCCAAAACCACACAGCAGGCTTCCTGTGCGCCTCCAGAGCCCAGTACGCTCTGTTCCTCCTCCCCGCACTCGCCCTGAGGTACGTGTCACCAGTCCGGTACCACCAGTGCCGGCACCACGCACCAGGCCTCCAGTGCACCTCCAGGGTCCAGTATGCTTGGTTCCTCCTCCCCGCACTCGCCCTGAGGTGCGTGTCACCAGCCCGGTACCACCAGTGCCGGCACCACGCACCAGGCCTATAGTGCGCCTCGGCAGTCCAGTTCGCCCTGCCTCGGCAGTCGAGAGCGTCCGGCGACAGTACCCAGTCCAGAGCGTCCGGCGACAGTACCCAGTCCAGAGCGTCCGGCGACAGTACCCAGTCCAGAGCGTCCGGCGACAGTACCCAGTCCAGAGCGTCAGGCGACAGTACCCAGTCCAGAGCGTCAGGCGACAGTACCCAGTCAGAGCGTCCGGCGACAGTACCCAGTCCAGAGCGTCCGGCGACAGTACCCAGTCCAGAGCGTCAGGCGACAGTACCCAGTCCAGAGCGGGCCCAGGTCTGACAGAATCTGTGCAGAAGGTCTAGGTGCTGCTGTAGGCACTCCTTGTTTGGGGACAGAAGCACCAGATCATCAGCAAACAGTAGACACTTGATTTTAGTATGGTGAGGCCGTATAATATAGACGTTTCTAGTGCCCTCACCAATTCGTTGATATATATGCTGAAGAGGGTTGGGCTTAAGGTGCATCCCTGTCTCACCCTGTGGAAACAAATGTGTTTTTTGTCCATTTTAACTGCACACTTGTTGTTTGTGTACATGTATTTTATAATGTTGTATGTTTTTCCCCTAGCACCACTTTCCATTAATTTGTATAGCAGGCCCTCATGCCAAATTGAGTCTTAAGCTTTTTGAAATCAACAAAGCATGAGAAGACTTTGCCTTTGTTTGTTTATTTAACTAGGCAAGTCAGTTAAGAACAAATTCTTATTTTCAAGGACGGCCTAGGAACAGTGGATTAACTGCCTTGTTCAGGGGCAGAAGGACAGATTTGTACCTTGTCAGCTCGGGAGTCAATCTAGCAACCTTTTGTTTACTGGTCCGCTGCTCTAACCACTAGGCTACCTTCCGCTCCCAATTAGAGTGTGCAGGGTACGGTTATTTGGTAAAAAGCCAATTTGACATTTGCTCAGAACATTGTTTTCACTGAGGAAATTTATGAGTCTGCTGTTACTGATAAGACAGAGGATTTTCGCAAGGTTGCTGTTGCTGCATATCGCACGGTAGTTATTGGGATCAAATTTGTCTCCACTTTTGTGGATTTGGATTGGGGTGATCAGTCCTTGGATCTAAATATTGGGGAAGATGCCAGAGCTGAGGATGTTGAAGAGTTTCATTATAGCCAATTGGAATTTGTTGTCTGTATATGTTATCTTTTCATTTACGATACCATCTACACCCAGGTCTTTTTGTAGGGTAATTGTCCTGTAGTTCATTCAATGTAATCGGAGAATCAAGTGGTTTCTGGAAGTCTTTAAAAATTGATTCTAAGATTTGTATTTGATCAAGTACAGTTCAGTTGAAGTCGGAAGTTTACATACACCTTAGCCAAATACATTTAAACTCGGTTTTCTAATTCCTGACATTTAATCGTAGTAAAAATTCCCTGTCTTAGGTCAGTTAGGATCACCACTTTATTTTAAGAATGTGAAATGTTAGAAAAATAGTAGAGTGATTTCTTTCAGCTTTTATTTATTTCATCACATTCCCAGTGGGTCAGTTAGTATTTGGTAGCATTGTCTTTAAATTGTTAAACATGGGTCAAACATTTCAGGCAGCTTTCCACAAGCTTTCCACAATAAGTTGGGTGAATTTCGGCCCATTCTTCCTGACAGAGCTGGTGTAACTGAGTCAGGTTTGTAGGCCTCCTTGCTCACACACGCTTTTTCAGTTCTGCCCACACATTTTCTATGGGATTGAGGTCAGGGCTTTGTGATGGCCACTCCAATAGCTTGACTTTGTTGTCCTTAAGCCATTTTGCCACAACTTTGGAAGTATGCTTGGGGTCATTGTCCATTTGGAAGACCCATTTGCAACCAAGCTTTAACTGACGTTTAACTGACGTCTTGAGATGTTGCTTCAATACATCCAGATATATATTTTTTGCACCAGTCCCTCCTGCAGCAAAGCACCCACACAACACGATGCTGCCACCCCTGTGCTTCATGGTTGGGAAGGTGTTCTTCAGCCTGCAAGCCTCCCCCTTTTTCCTCCAAACATAACGATGGTCATTATGGCCAAACAGTTCTATTCTTGTTTCATCAGACCAGACGACATTTCTCCAAAAAGTACGATCTTTGTCCCCATGCGCAGTTGTAAATCATAGTCTGGCTTTTTTTATGGCGTTTTTTGAGCAGTGGCTTCTTCCTTGCTGAGCGGCCTTTCAGGTTATGTTGCTATAGGACTTGTTTTACTGTGGATAATAGATACTTTTGTACCTGTTTCCTCCAGCATCTTCACAAGGTCCTTTGCTGTTGTTCTGGGATTGATTTTCACTTTTCGCACTAAAGTAAATTAATCTCTAGCAGACCGAACACGTCTCCTTCCTGAGTGGTATGACGGCTGCATGGTCCCATTATGTTTATGCTTGCATACTTTTGTTTGTACAGATGAACATGGCACCTTCAGGCACTTGGAAATTGCTCCCAAGGATGAACCAGTCTGTGGAGGTCTACCATTTTCTTCTGAGGTCTTGGCTGATTTCTTTTCCCCATGATGTCAAGCAAGAGGCACTGAGTTTGAAGGTAGGCCTTGAAATAAATCCACAGGTACACCTCCAATTGACACAAATGATGTCAATTAGCCTATCAGAAGCTTCTAAAGCCATGACATAATTTTCTGGAATTTTCCAAGGTGTTTAAAGGCACAGTCAACTTAGTGTATGTAAACTTCTGACCCACTGGAAATGTGATACAGTAAATTATAAGTGAAATAATCTCTCTGTAAACAATTGTTGGAAAAGTTGCTTGTGTCATGCACAAAGTAGATGTCCTAACCAACTTGCCAAAACTATAGTTTGTTAACATGTGGAGAGGTTGTGGAGTGGTTGAAAAACAAGTTTTAATGACCAACCTAAGTTTATGTAAACTTATATTCTTATTCCATCCCTTACTTAGATTTGTGTGAATTGGGTAGTTGTTGTGGAATTGTTAGATTACTTGTTCAATATTTCTGCACTGTCGGAACTAGAAGCACAAGCAATTTGCTACACTCGCATTAATGTCTGCTAACCATGTGTATGTGATCAATACGATTTGATTTGAGCAATGGGGCAGCAATTACTGGCATAGGTCTACTGGTCTTTTGGTATGTAGAAATTGCTTGATATTGATCATCTACTTATGAAGCTTGCATTTTGAATTTTTGGTGAAATATTTGCTGTTGCTTTCACATGTTTAAACACAGGCCCTATGTGGGAAACATACAATACCCGTCAAACACCTACTCATTCAAAGGTTTTCTTTATTTCTACTATTTTCTACATTGTAGAATAATAGTGATGTCATCAAAACTATAAAATAACACATATGGAATCATGTAGTAACCAAAAAGATGATTTGAATAGCCACCCTTTGCCTTGATGACAGCTTTGCACACGCTTGACATTCTCTCAACCAGCTTCATAAGGTAGTCACCCAGAATTGATTTCAATTAACACGTGTGCCTTGTCAAAAGTTAAATTGTGAAATTTCTTTCCTCCTTAATGCGTTTGAGCCAATCAGTTGTGTTGTGACAAGGTAGGTATGGGGGTATACAGAAGATAACCCTATTTGGTAAACAGCTCAAATACGCAAACAGAAATGACAGTCCATCATTACTTTAAGACATGAAGGTCAGTCAATATGGAAAATGTCAAGAACTTTGAAAGTTTCTCAAGTGCCGTCAAAAACCACAAAGCACTATGATGAAACTGGCTCTCATGAGGACCGCCACAGGAATGGAAGACACAGAGTTACTTCTGCTGCAGAGGATAAGTTCATTGGAGTAACCTGGCTCAGAAATTGCAGCCCAAATAAATGCTTCACAGAGTTCAACTAACAGACCCATCTCAACTGTTCATTGGAGACTGGCGTTCATGGTCAAATTGCTGCAAAGACACCACTACTAAGGACACCAATAAGAAGAAGAGACTTGCTTGGGCCAAGAAACACGAGCAACGGACATTAGACCGGTGGAAATGTGTCCTTTGGTCTGGTGTCCAAATTTGAGATTTTTGGTTCCCACCGCTGTGTCTTTTTGAGATACGGGGTGGGTGAACAGATGATCTCCGCATGTGTATTTCCCACCGTAAAGCACAGAGGACGAGGTGCTATGGCGTGGGGGTGCTTTGCTGGTGACACTGTCTGATTAATTTAGAATTCAAGTCACACTTAACCAGCAAGGCTACCACAGCATTCCGCAGCGATACACCAACCCATCTGGTTTGGCCTCAGTGGGACTATCATTTGTTTTTTCAACAGGACAATGACCCAACACACCTCCAGGCTGTGTACGGGCTATTTTTACCAAGAAGGAGAATGATGGAGTGCTGCATCAGATGACCTGGCCTCCACAATCACCTGACCGCAACCAAATTGAGAGGGTGTTGGTTGAGTTGGACCGCAGAGTTAAGGAAAATCAGCCAACAAGTGCTCAGCATATGTGGGAACTCCAGGTGAAGCTGGTTGATAGAATGCCAAGATTGTGCAAAGCTGTCAAGGTGAAGGGTGGCTATTTGAAGAATCTCAAATGTAAGATTTAGATTTGTTTAACACTTTTTTGGTTACTACATGATTCCATATGTTATTTCATAGTTTTGTCTTCACGATTATTCTACTAAATTTAGAAAATAGCAAAAATAAAGAAAAACCCTTGAATTGTGCAAAGCTGTTCTAAAACGTTTGACTGGTAGTGTATATTCCATCGAATACTACAATAATTGCTAGTGTTTCATCATTACATTACCTTACTGTTTATTTGTCAGGGTTTACCAGAATTGGACCCAGAAGCAGACCAGGACAAGGTGAGTATAAAGATGGTGAGTCCGGGTGGAGGAGCGGGCAGCGGAGGTGGGTTGATGGGAGTGGATAGGCAGATCCAATGGATAACAACACACTGGCGACGAGCAGACAGGGATGGGGTATGACAGGGATGGGGTATGACAGGGATGGGTTAGGGGTTCTGGGTGGAGGAGAGGGCAGGGATGGGGTATGACAGGGATGGGGTATGACAGGGATGGGGTATGACAGGGATGGGGTATGTCAGGGATGGGGTATGACAGGGATGGGGTATGACAGGGATGGGGTATGACAGGGATGGGGTATGGGTTCTGGGTGGAGGAGCGGGCAGCGGAGGTGGGTTGATGGGAGTGGATAGGCTGATCCAATGGATAACAACACACTGGCGACGAGCAGACAGGGATGGGGTATGACAGGGATGGGGTATGACAGGGATGGGTTAGGGGTTCTGGGTGGAGGAGAGGGCAGGGATGGGGTATGTCAGGGATGGGGTATGACAGGGATGGGGTATGACAGGGATGGGGTATGACAGGGATGGTGTATGACAGGGATGGGGTATGTCAGTGATGGGGTATGACAGGGATGGGGTATGGGTTCTGGGTGGAGGAGCGGGCAGCGGAGGTGGGTTGATGGGAGTGGATAGGCTGATCCAATAGATAACAACACACTGGCGATGAGCAGACAGGGATGGGGTATGACAGGGATGGGGTATGACAGGGATGGGGTATGTCAGGGATGGGGTATGACAGGGATGGGGTATGGGTTCTGGGTGGAGGAGCGGGCAGCGGAGGTGGGTTGATGGGAGTGGATAGGCTGATCCAATGGATAACAACACACTGGCGACGAGCAGACAGGGATGGGGTATGACAGGGATGGGGTATGACTTGGGATGGGGTATGGGTTCTGGGTGGAGGAGCGGGCAGCGGAGGTGGGTTGATGGGAGTGGATAGGCTGATCCAATGGATAACAACACACTGGCGACGAGCAGACAGGGATGGGGTATGACAGAGATGGGGTATGACAGAGATGGGGTATGACAGGGATGGGGTATGACAGGGATGGGGTATGACAGGGATGGGGTATGACAGGGATGGGGTATGACAGGGATGGGGTATGACAGGGATGGGGTATGACAGGGATGGGGTATGACAGGGATGGGGTATGTCAGGGATGGGGTATGACAGGGATGGGGTATGACAGGGATGGGGTATGACAGGGATGGGGTATGACAGGGATGGGTATGACAGGGATGGGGTATGGGTTCTGGGTGGAGGAGCGGGCAGCGGAGGTGGGTTGATGGGAGTGGATAGGCTGATCCAATGGATAACAACACACTGGCGACGAGCAGACAGGGATGGGGTATGACAGGGATGGGGTATGACAGGGATGGGGTATGACAGGGATGGGGTATGACAGGGATGGGGTATGTCAGGGATGGGGTATGACAGGGATGGGGTATGACAGGGATGGGGTATGACAGGGATGGGTATGACAGGGATGGGGTATGGGTTCTGGGTGGAGGAGCGGGCAGCGGAGGTGGGTTGATGGGAGTGGATAGGCTGATCCAATGGATAACAACACACTGGCGACGAGCAGACAGGGATGGGGTATGACAGGGATGGGGTATGACAGGGATGGGGTATGTCAGGGATGGGGTATGACAGGGATGGGGTATGACAGGGATGGGGTATGACAGGGATGGGTATGACAGGGATGGGGTATGGGTTCTGGGTGGAGGAGCGGGCAGCGGAGGTGGGTTGATGGGAGTGGATAGGCTGATCCAATGGATAACAACACACTGGCGACGAGCAGACAGGGATGGGGTATGACAGGGATGGGGTATGACAGGGATGGGGTATGTCAGGGATGGGGTATGACAGGGATGGGGGATGGGGTATGACAGGGATGGGGTATGTCAGGGATGGGGTATGACAGGGATGGGGTATGTCAGGGATGGGGTATGACAGGGATGGGATGGGGTATGACAGGGATGGGGTATGACAGGGATGGGGATGGGGTATGTCAGGGATGGGGTATGACAGGGATGGGGTATGATCAGGGATGGGGTATGACAGGGATGGGGTATGTCAGGGATGGGGTATGATAGGGATGGGGTATGTCAGGGATGGGGTATGACAGGGATGGGGTATGTCAGGGATGGGGTATGACAGGGATGGGGTATGTCAGGGATGGGGTATGGGATGGGGTATGACAGGGATGGGGTATGTCAGGGATGGGATGGGTATGACAGGGATGGGGTATGTCAGGGATGGGGGCATGACAGGGATGGGGTATGACAGGGATGGGGTATGACAGGGATGGGGCATGTCAGGGATGGGGTATGTCAGGGATGGGGTATGACAGGGATGGGGTATGACAGGGATGGGGTATGACAGGGATGGGGTATGACAGGGATGGGGTATGACAGGGATGGGGTATGACAGGGATGGGGTATGACAGGGATGGGGTATGACAGGGATGGGGTATGACAGGGATGGGGTATGTCAGGGATGGGGTATGACAGGGATGACAGGGATGGGGCATGACAGGGATGGGGTATGTCAGGGATGGGGTATGACAGGGATGGGGTATGACAGGGATGGGGTATGTCAGGGATGGGGTATGACAGGGATAGGTATGTCAGGGATGGGGTATGACAGGGATGGGGTATGACAGGGATGGGGTATGACAGGGATGGGGTATGTCAGGGATGGGGTATGTCAGGATGGGGTATGACAGGGATGGGGTATGTCAGGGATGGGGTATGACAGGATGGGGTATGACAGGGATGGGTATGACAGGGATGGGGTATGACAGGGATGGGGTATGACAGGGATGGGGTATGTCAGGGATGGGGTATGTCAGGGATGGGATGACAGGGATGGGGTATGACAGGGATGGGGTATGACAGGGATGGGGTATGGGGTATGACAGGGATGGGGTATGACAGGGATGGGGTATGACAGGGATGGGGATGGGGTATGACAGGGATGGGGTATGTCAGGGATGGGGTATGTCAGGGATGGGGATAAGTATGACAGGGATGGGGTATGACAGGGATGGGGTATGACAGGGATAAGTATGACAGGGATGGGGTATGACAGGGATGGGGTATGACAGGGATGGGGGTATGACAGGGATGGGGATATGTCAGGGATGGGGTATGACAGGGATGGGGCATGACAGGGATGGGGTATGACAGGGATGGGGTATGACAGGGATGGGGTATGACAGGGATGGGGTATGACAGGGATGGGGTATGACAGGGATGGGGTATGACAGGGATGGGGTATGACAGGGATGGGGTATGACAGGGATGGGGTATGACAGGGATGGGGGTATGACAGGGATGGGGTATGACAGGGATGGGGTATGGCAGGGATGGGGTATGACAGGGATGGGGTATGTCAGGGATGGGGTATGACAGGGATGGGGTATGACAGGGATGGGGCATACAGGGATGGGGTATGACAGGGATGGGGTATGACAGGATGGGGTATGACAGGGATGTATGGCAGGGATGGGGTATGACAGGGATGGGGTATGACAGGGATGGGGTATGACAGGGATGGGGTATGACAGGGATGGGGTATGACAGGGATGGGGTATGACAGGGATGGGGTATGACAGGGATGGGGTATGACAGGGATGGGGTATGACAGGGATGGGGTATGACAGGGATGGGGTATGACAGGGATGGGGTATGTCAGGGATGGGGTATGACAGGGATGGGGTATGACAGGGATGGGGGTATGACAGGGATGGGGGTATGACAGGGATGGGGTATGACAGGGATGGGATGGGGTATGACAGGGATGGGGTATGACAGGGATGGGATAAGTATGATCAGGGATGGGGTATGACAGGGATGGGGTATGACAGGGATGGGGTATGACAGGGATGGGGTATGACAGGGATGGGGTATGACAGGGATGGGGTATGACAGGGATGGGGTATGACAGGGATGGGGTATGACAGGGATGGGGTATGACAGGGATGGGGTATGACAGGGATGGGGTATGACAGGGATGGGGTATGTCAGGGATGGGGTATGACAGGGATGGGGTATGACAGGGATGGGGTATGACAGGGATGGGGTATGACAGGGATGGGGTATGACAGGGATGGGGTATGACAGGGATGGGATGGGGATGGGGTATGACAGGGATGGGGTATGACAGGGATGGGGTATGACAGGGATGGGGTATGACAGGGATGGGGATGTATGTCAGGGATGGGGTATGACAGGGATGGGATGACAGGGATGGGGTATGACAGGGATGGGGTATGACAGGGATGGGGTATGACAGGGATGGGGTATGACAGGGATGGGGTATGACAGGGATGGGGTATGTCAGGGATGGGGTATGACAGGGATGGGGGTATGTCAGGGATGGGGTATGACAGGGATGGGGTATGACAGGGATGGGGTATGACAGGGATGGGGTATGACAGGGATGGGGTATGACAGGGATGGGGTATGACAGGGATGGGGTATGACAGGGATGGGATATGTCAGGGATGGGGTATGACAGGGATGGGGTATGACAGGGATGGGCATGACAGGGATGGGGTATGACAGGGATGGGGTATGTCAGGGATGGGGTATGACAGGGATGGGGCATGACAGGGATGGGGTATGACAGGATGGGGTATGACAGGGATGGGGTATGACAGGGATGGGGTATGACAGGGATGGGGTATGACAGGGATGGGGCATGACAGGGATGGGGTATGTCAGGGATGGGGGTATGACAGGGATGGGGTATGACAGGGATGGGGTATGTCAGGGATGGGGTATGACAGGGATGGGATGACAGGGATGGGGTATGACAGGGATGGGGTATGACAGGGATGGGGTATGACAGGGATGGGGTATGACAGGGATGGGGTATGTCAGGGATGGGGTATGTCAGGGATGGGGTATGACAGGGATGGGGTATGACAGGGATGGGGTATGACAGGGATGGGGTATGACAGGGATGGGGTATGTCAGGGATGGGGTATGATGGGGCAGGGATGGGGTATGACAGGGATGGGGTATGACAGGGATGGGGCATGTCAGGATGGGGATGGGGTATGTCAGGGATGGGGTATGACAGGGATGGGGTATGACAGGGATGGGGTATGACAGGGATGGGGTATGTCAGGGATGGGGTATGTCAGGGATGGGGTATGACAGGGATGGGGTATGTCAGGGATGGGGTATGACAGGGATGGGGTATGACAGGGATGGGGGTATGATGGGGTATGTCAGGGATGGGGTATGACAGGGATGGGGTATGACAGGGATGGGGTATGACAGGGATGGGGTATGTCAGGGATGGGGTATGACAGGGATGGGGTATGTCAGGGATGGGGTATGACAGGGATGGGGCATGACAGGGATGGGGTATGACAGGGATGGGGTATGACAGGGATGGGGTATGACAGGGATGGGGTATGACAGGGATGGGGTATGTCAGGGATGGGGTATGACAGGGATGGGGTATGACAGGGATGGGGTATGACAGGGATGGGGTATGACAGGGATGGGGTATGACAGGGATGGGGGGTATGACAGGGATGGGGTATGACAGGGATGGGGTATGACAGGGATGGGGTATGACAGGGATGGGGTATGACAGGGATGGGTATGACAGGGATGGGGTATGACAGGGATGGGGTATGACAGGGATGGGGTATGACAGGGATGGGGTATGTCAGGGATGGGGTATGACAGGGATGGGTATGACAGGGATGGGGTATGTCAGGGATGGGATGGGGTATGACAGGGATGTATGACAAAGGATATATCAGGGATGGGGTATGACAGGGATGGGGCATGGGATGGGGTATGACAGGGATGGGGCATGACAGGGATGGGGTATGACAGGGATGGGGTATGACAGGGATGGGGTATGACAGGGATGGGGTATGTCAGGGATGGGGTATGACAGGGATGGGGTATGTCAGGGATGGGGTATGAGGGATGAGGTAGGGATGGGGTATGTCAGGGATGGGGTATGACAGGGATGGGGTATGACAGGGATGGGGTATGTCAGGGATGGGGTATGACAGGGATGGGGGATATGTCAGGGATGGGGTATGACAGGGATGGGGTATGACAGGGATGGGGTATGACAGGGATGGGGTATGACAGGGATGGGGTATGACAGGGATGGGGTATGACAGGGATGGGGTATGTCAGGGATGGGGTATGACAGGGATGGGGTATGACAGGGATGGGGGTATGACAGGGATGGGGTATGACAGGGATGGGGGTATGACAGGGATGGGGTATGTCAGGGATGGGGTATGACAGGGATGGGGTATGTCAGGGATGGGGCATGACAGGGATGGGGTATGACAGGGATGGGTATGACAGGGATGGGGCATGACAGGGATGGGGTATGACAGGGATGGGGTATGACAGGGATGGGGTATGTCAGGGATGGGGTATGTCAGGGATGGGGTATGTCAGGGATGGGGTATGTCAGGGATGGGGTATGACAGGGATGGGGTATGACAGGGATGGGGTATGACAGGGATGGGGTATGTCAGGGATGGGGTATGACAGGGATGGGGTATGACAGGGATGGGGTATGTCAGGGATGGGGTATGACAGGGATGGGGTATGACAGGGATGGGGTATGACAGGGATGGGGTATGACAGGGATGGGGTATGTCAGGGATGGGGTATGTCAGGGATGGGGTATGTCAGGGATGGGGTATGTCAGGGATGGGGTATGACAGGGATGGGATGGGGTATGACAGGGATGGGATGACAGGATGGGTATGACAGGGATGGGGTATGACAGGGATGGGGTATGACAGGGATGGGGTATGACAGGGATGGGGTATGACAGGGATGGGGTATGACAGGGATGGGATGGGGTATGACAGGGATGGGGTATGACAGGGATGGGGTATGACAGGGATGGGGTATGACAGGGATGGGGTATGACAGGGATGGGGTATGACAGGGATGGGGTATGTCAGGGATGGGGTATGACAGGGATGGGGTATGACAGGGATGGGGTATGACAGGGATGGGGTATGTCAGGGATGGGGTATGACAGGGATGGGGTATGACAGGGATGGGGTATGACAGGGATGGGGTATGACAGGGATGGGATGGGGTATGACAGGGATGGGGTATGACAGGGATGGGGTATGACAGGGATGGGGTATGACAGGGATGGGGTATGACAGGGATGGGGTATGTCAGGGATGGGGTATGACAGGGATGGGGTATGACAGGGATGGGGTATGACAGGGATGGGGTATGACAGGGATGGGGTATGACAGGGATGGGGTATGACAGGGATGGGGTATGACAGGGATGGGGTATGACAGGGATGGGGTATGACAGGGATGGGGTATGTCAGGGATGGGGTATGACAGGGATGGGGTATGACAGGGATGGGGCATGTCAGGGATGGGGCATATGACAGGGATGGGGTATGACAGGGATGGGGTATGACAGGGATGGGGGTATGACAGGGATGGGGTATGACAGGGATGGGGTATGACAGGGATGGGGTATGACAGGGATGGGGTATGACAGGGATGGGGTATGACAGGGATGGGGTATGACAGGGATGGGGTATGACAGGGATGGGATGGGGGTATGACAGGGATGGGGTATGACAGGGATGGGGGATATGGGATGAGACAGGGATGGGGTATGTCAGGGATGGGGTATGACAGGGATGGGGTATGACAGGGATGGGGTATGTCAGGGATGGGGTATGACAGGGATGGGGTATGACAGGGATGGGGTATGACAGGGATGGGGTATGTCAGGGATGGGGTATGACAGGGATGGGGTATGTCAGGGATGGGGTATGACAGGGATGGGGTATGACAGGGATGGGGTATGACAGGGATGGGGCATGACAGGGATGGGGTATGACAGGGATGGGGTATGTCAGGGATGGGGTATGTCAGGGATGGGGTATGACAGGGATGGGGTATGACAGGGATGGGGTATGACAGGGATGGGGTATGTCAGGGATGGGGTATGTCAGGGATGGGGGTATGTCAGGGATGGGGTATGTCAGGGATGGGGTATGACAGGGATGGGGTATGTCAGGGATGGGGTATGACAGGGATGGGGTATGACAGGGATGGGGTATGTCAGGGATGGGGTATGTCAGGGATGGGGTATGTCAGGGATGGGGTATGACAGGGATGGGGTATGTCAGGGATGGGGTATGTCAGGGATGGGGTATGACAGGGATGGGGTATGTCAGGGATGGGGTATGACAGGGATGGGGTATGTCAGGGATGGGGTATGTCAGGGATGGGGTATGACAGGGATGGGGTATGACAGGGATGGGGTATGACAGGGATGGGGTATGACAGGGATGGGGTATGACAGGGATGGGGTATGTCAGGGATGGGGTATGACAGGGATGGGGTATGTCAGGGATGGGGTATGACAGGGATGGGGTATGACAGGGATGGGGTATGACAGGGATGGGGTATGACAGGGATGGGGTATGTCAGGGATGGGGGTATGACAGGGATGGGGTATGTCAGGGATGGGGTATAACAGGGATGGGGTATGACAGGGATGGGGTATGTCAGGGATGGGGTATGTCAGGGATGGGGTATGTCAGGGATGGGGTATGACAGGGATGGGGTATGACAGGGATGGGGTATGTCAGGGATGGGGTATGTCAGGGATGGGGTATGTCAGGGATGGGATATGTCAGGGATGGGGTATGACAGGGATGGGGTATGTCAGGGATGGGGTATGACAGGGATGGGGTATGACAGGGATGGGGTATGACAGGGATGGGGTATGACAGGGATGGGGTATGTCAGGGATGGGGTATGACAGGGATGGGGTATGACAGGGATGGGGAATGACAGGGATGGGGTATGTCAGGGATGGGGTATGACAGGGATGGGGTATGACAGGGATGGGGTATGGGGTTCTGGGTGAATGGCTGTAGACAAAACAAACGGCGGTAAGTTTTTTATTTTTTTATTTTATTTCACCTTTATTTAACCAGGTAGGCTAGTTGAGAACACCTTTATTTAACCAGGTAGGCTAGTTGAGAACACCTTTATTTAACCAGGTAGGCTAGTTATAATAATAATAATAATAATATATGCCATTTAGCAGACGCTTTTATCCAAAGCGACTTACAGTCATGTGTGCATACATTCTACGTATGGGTGGTCCCGGGAACCAGGTAGGCTAGTTGAGAACACCTTTATTTAACCAGGTAGGCTAGTTGAGAACACCTTTATTTAACCAGGTAGGCTAGTTGAGAACACCTTTATTTAACCAGGTAGGCTAGTTGAGAACACCTTTATTTAACCAGGTAGGCTAGTTGAGAACACCTTTATTTAACCAGGTAGGCTAGTTGAGAACACCTTTATTTAACCAGGTAGGCTAGTTGAGAACACCTTTATTTAACCAGGTAGGCTAGTTGAGAACACCTTTATTTAACCAGGTAGGCTAGTTGAGAACACCTTTATTTAACCAGGTAGGCTAGTTGAGAACACCTTTATTTAACCAGGTAGGCTAGTTGAGAACACCTTTATTTAACCAGGTAGGCTAGTTGAGAACACCTTTATTTAACCAGGTAGGCTAGTTGAGAACACCTTTATTTAACCAGGTAGGCTAGTTGAGAACACATTTATTTAACCAGGTAGGCTAGTTGAGAACACCTTTATTTAACCAGGTAGGCTAGTTGAGAACACCTTTATTTAACCAGGTAGGCTAGTTGAGAACACCTTTATTTAACCAGGTAGGCTAGTTGAGAACACCTTTATTTAACCAGGTAGGCTAGTTGAGAACACCTTTATTTAACCAGGTAGGCTAGTTGAGAACACCTTTATTTAACCAGGTAGGCTAGTTGAGAACACCTTTATTTAACCAGGTAGGCTAGTTGAGAACACCTTTATTTAACCAGGTAGGCTAGTTGAGAACACCTTTATTTAACCAGGTAGGCTAGTTGAGAACACCTTTATTTAACCAGGTAGGCTAGTTGAGAACACCTTTATTTAACCAGGTAGGCTAGTTGAGAACACCTTTATTTAAACAGGTAGGCTAGTTGAGAACAGGTTCTCATTTGCAACTGCGACCTGGCCAAGATAAAGCATAGCAGTGTGAACAGACAACAACAGAGTTACACATGGAGTAAACAATTAACAAGTCAGTAACACAGAGAAAAAGGGGAGTCTATATACAATGTGTGCAAAAGGCATGAGGAGGTAGGCGAATAATTACAATTTTGCAGATTAACACTGGAGTGATAAATGATCAGATGATCATGTACAGGTAGAGATATTGGTGTGCAAAAGAGCAGAAAAGTAAATAAATAAAAACTGTGGGGATGAGGTAGGTGAAAATAGGTGTGCTATTTACCAATAGATTATGTACAGCTGCAGCGATCGGTTAGCTGCTCAGCTAGCTGATGTTTGAAGTTGGTGAGGGAGATAAAAGTCTCCAACTTCAGCGATTTTGCAATTCGTTCCAGTCACAGGCAGCAGAGTACTGGAACGAAAGGCGGCCGAATGAGGTGTTGGCTTTAGGGATGATCAATGAGATACACCTGCTGGAGCGCGTGCTACGGATGGGTGTTGCCATCGTGACCAGTGAGCTGAGATAAGGCGGAGCTTTGCCTAGCATGGCCTTGTAGATGACCTGGAGCCAGTGGGTGGCAAGCAAGACGTACAAAACAATAAAACAAACTCTATAAACTGGAGGCTGGTTCGTGGGCACAACATACTGTTCATGGCTAACGATCCGGCAGGGAATGGATGTCAGGTCAGAGCTTTTGAAGGGGAATGGTGATGATCAGGACAGGTGTGCAGATTACTGATGGGTTACAGGTGCGGGTGAACATCGATCTCCCAACAAGCTAATTCGCCCGGCAACTAGACAGGGTGCGTTCCAGGACACCGGAAACACACTCCAGGACAGAAACACAGGCAAACACAGACTCAGGAAGCGGGATTCGTGACATTATTGTAACACGTAGACATTTCTATTTCATGTTTGATAGGCCTATACCGTACATTTTCATTTAGCCAACCATTTCTTACCCTGCTCTGAGTTGGCGCAATGTTTACAGTGCACATTTACTTTCGCAAGACTCATGAGGTAGAAGTCATGTTTATTTAATTCAATGTATGGTTTCCTTTGTTCATATTGCCCGGGGTATGTCGGAGAACTTGTCTGTGTCCTATGTCTCTGTGGTTTTTGTTGCGTGTAATAGGAGTGCACATGCCTTAGTGCGCATAGAAATAGGCTACGTGGCCTGCGCTCCACGCTTTGTAGTCAGAATGTTGAATAAGATCAAATGATTGTGCCTTGTATGCATGGTGTTGGAATATCATTAATAGTCATTGTCTGGTTAAGATGAATGTACCAATGTAACAACGGATGTGGAAATGGCCTTTTACATTGTAGAACCAGTTTATTAGTTGTAATTGTCAATTGGGTAATTGTATGGTCCTTGGGGCCAAATGCTTATTATGTAAAAGCCTGCCAGTTTGAGCTCCTGTTCAATTTAGTTTCTCAGATGGGACAGATGAAGCCTGATACAGAGGCTATTTCTTTTGGGCTATTGCCGGTGTATATTTGGTCAATCTACTTGTATATTGTTTATGACATGGCTCTTTCACCATTGGATCACCAAGACCTGTAGATCAACCTACACTCTGAGCACCTCAACCTGACATGCCTTTCTGCCTCGATTAGAGAAAGATTTGTTGTTAAACAAGTCATTGCATAATTTAAAAAATGATCTATCGATACATGTTCTGTTTGGGAATTCAAGTGAATTGTAGCCTACTGTTCAAATGGGTTAAATGGAAATCTGGACACCTACTGTAGGTCTATAACCTCTCACATGGCTTTACAATCCGTAAGAATTTATTGACACACCGGTGCTTCAATCTAAGTTTATTTTTGTATTTTATTTAACCTTTATTTAAATGGTCAATCTAAGCAACATAATACAAAAATCGCCATCAAAATCTATCAGTTTATATGAGAGATATCAGTTTTTGTTTGAAAGGGCTGCGACTCAATCCACCACATCCGCTTATGTTGGCCTTCTACATCTGCCATGGAACGTGACTGAGCTACAGCAGTGTTTGTCAGACCCTGAGACATCTCGGAAATTGGTCTTCTCACAAAAATGTCTGTAGCCTCCGACCACTCTATGGAAAGATGATGTTCTCCGTTTTGCCCACGGGACTCATCTGAAGTCTGAAGTCGGTAATGCTGATGTGTAATCTTCTGTCTGTAGCGTCCAAACCGTTTGAGCTACTAATATGACCCCATTGTGGAAAGGGGAGACTCACTAATATGACCCCATTGTGGAAAGGGGAGACTCGCTAATATGACCCCATTGTGGAAAGGGGAGACTCACTAATATGACCCCATTGTGGAAAGGGGAGACTCGCTAATATGACCCCATTGTGGAAAGGGGAGACTCACTAATATGACCCCATTGTGGAAAGGGGAGACTCGCTAATATGACCCCATTGTGGAAAGGGGAGACTCGCCAACATGACCCCATTGTGGAAAGGGTAGACTCGCTAATATGACCCCATTGTGGAAAGGGGAGACTCACTAATATGACCCCATTGTGGAAAGGGGAGACTCGCTAATATGACCCCATTGTGGAAAGGGGAGACTCACGAATATGACCCCATTGTAGAAAGGGGAGACTCACTAATATAACCCCATTGTGGAAAGGGGAGACTCATGAATATGACCCCATTGTGGAATGGGGAGACTCACGAATATGATGGTGTTCTCAGTTTTACTATACATCCCCCACCAGTGTCATGGACTCGTCTGAAGGTAACCTATACACATAAACTACGGAGGTAGTTTTATGCCAACAAAAATAAAGAGTAATATATATATATATATATATCCTATACATAGGACAGACACTTCAAAACGTTATTCCATATGATTTTTTTTTCTCCATTTATGAATGTGTTATTAAATGTATTTCTGTGGGCTCTAGTACTAAAGGCCAAGTTCAATATTTTATCAAGTGATTGTTTTATATTTTTTATATATACCTAAAGGGCTCCTACAAATCAAAATAGCTAAATGATCCATGGTATGACCATCTTAAACCAATTCCATATGTTAGCTTAGTAGAATCTCCCCTCACAGCATAGACTTTTAGAGTTTAATAACTCCTGCAGAATTAAGCATTTCTTGCAGTAAAATTACAAACCAAATGTAGGCAACATTTTGACTCGGAAAAGGAATGGATAAATATGATTTCTTTGTATTAGCATCTTGAGAATGTGAATTCTCAGTTAGCATCTTGAGAGAATGTTAATTCTCAGTTAGCATCTTGAGATAATGTTAATTCTTAGTTAGCATCTTGAGATAATGTTAATTCTCAGTTAGCATCTTGAGAGAATGTGAATTCTCAGTTAGCATCTTGAGAGAATGTGAATTCTCAGTTAGCACCTTGAGAGAATGTGAATTCTCAGTTAGCATCTTGAGATAATGTTAATTCTCAGTTAGGATCTTGAGATAATGTGAATGCTTAGTTAGCATCTTGAGAGAATGTGAATTCTCAGTTAGCACCTTGAGAGAATGTGAATTCTCAGTTAGCACCTTGAGAGAATGTGAATTCTCAGTTAGCACCTTGAGAGAATGTGAATTCTCAGTTAGCATCTTGAGAGAATGTGAATGGGCAGTTAGCATCTTGAGAGAATGTGAATTCTCAGTTAGCATCTTGAGAGAATGTGAATTCTCAGTTAGCATCTTGAGAGAATGTGAATTCTCAGTTAGCATCTTGAGAGAACGTGAATGATCAGTTAGCACCTTGAGAGAATGTGAAATCTCAGTTAGCATCTTGAGAGAATGTGAATTCTCAGTTAGCATCTTGAGAGAATGTGAATGATCAGTTAGCACCTTGAGAGAATGTGAATTCTCAGTTAGCATCTTGAGAGAATGTGAATTTTCAGTTAGCATCTTGAGAGAATGTGAATTCTCAGTTAGCATCTTGAGAGAATGTGAATGGGCAGTTAGCATCTTGAGAGAATGTGAATTCTCAGTTAGCATCTTGAGAGAATGTGAATTCTCAGTTAGCATCTTGAGAGAATGTGAATAATCAGTTAGCACCTTGAGAGAATGTGAATTCTCAGTTAGCATCTTGAGAGAATGTGAATTTTCAGTTAGCACCTTGAGAGAATGTTAATTCTCAGTTAGCATCTTGAGATAATGTGAATCCTCAGTTAGCATCTTGAGAGAACGTGAATTCTCAGTTAGCACCTTGAGAGAATGTGAATGCTCAGTTAGCATCTTGAGAGAATGTGAATGCTCAGTTAGCACCTTGAGAGAATGTGAATTCTCAGTTAGCATCTTGAGAGAATGTGAATGGGCAGTTAGCATCTTGAGAGAATGTGAATTCTCAGTTAGCATCTTGAGAGAATGTGAATTCTCAGTTAGCATCTTGAGAGAATGTGAATGATCAGTTAGCACCTTGAGAGAATGTGAATTCTCAGTTAGCATCTTGAGAGAATGTGAATTTTCAGTTAGCACCTTGAGAGAATGTTAATTCTCAGTTAGCATCTTGACATAATGTGAATCCTCAGTTAGCATCTTGAGAGAACGTGAATTCTCAGTTAGCACCTTGAGAGAATGTGAATGCTCAGTTAGCATCTTGAGAGAATGTGAATGCTCAGTTAGCATCTTGAGAGAATGTGAAATCTCAGTTAGCATCTTGAGAGAATGTGAATTCTCAGTTAGCACCTTGAGAGAATGTGAATTCTCAGTTAGCACCTTGAGAGAATGTGAAATCTCAGTTAGCAGCTTGAGAGAATGTGAATTCTCAGTTAGCACCTTGAGAGAATGTGAATTCTCAGTTAGCACCTTGAGAGAATGTGAATTTTCAGTTAGCACCTTGAGAGAATGTTAATTCTCAGTTAGCATCTTGAGATAATGTGAATCCTCAGTTAGCATCTTGAGAGAACGTGAATTCTCAGTTAGCACCTTGAGAGAATGTGAATGCTCAGTTAGCATCTTGAGAGAATGTGAATGCTCAGTTAGCATCTTGAGAGAATGTGAAATCTCAGTTAGCATCTTGAGAGAATGTGAATTCTCAGTTAGCACCTTGAGAGAATGTGAATTCTCAGTTAGCACCTTGAGAGAATGTGAAATCTCAGTTAGCATCTTGAGAGAATGTGAATGGGCAGTTAGCATCTTGAGAGAATGTGAATTCTCAGTTAGCATCTTGAGAGAATGTGAATTCTCAGTTAGCATCTTGAGAGAATGTGAATTCTCAGTTAGCACCTTGAGAGAATGTGAATTCTCAGTTAGCATCTTGAGAGAATGTGAATTTTCAGTTAGCACCTTGAGAGAATGTTAATTCTCAGTTAGCATCTTGAGATAATGTGAATCCTCAGTTAGCATCTTGAGAGAACGTGAATTCTCAGTTAGCACCTTGAGAGAATGTGAATGCTCAGTTAGCATCTTGAGAGAATGTGAATGCTCAGTTAGCATCTTGAGAGAATGTGAAATCTCAGTTAGCATCTTGAGAGAATGTGAATTCTCAGTTAGCACCTTGAGAGAATGTGAATTCTCAGTTAGCACCTTGAGCGAATGTGAAATCTCAGTTAGCACCTTGAGAGAATGTGAATTCTCAGTTAGCATCTTGAGAGAATGTGAATGGGCAGTTAGCATCTTGAGAGAATGTGAATTCTCAGTTAGCATCTTGAGAGAATGTGAATTCTCAGTTAGCATCTTGAGAGAATGTGAATTCTCAGTTAGCACCTCTACAGGCGGTATCTATCTTTATCAGCATATTAAAAGCTGATAGTATTTCAACCATATAAAATATGCATCTAAGCCGAACTGAAATCTGAACTGGACTGAAACATGTTGGGCCATTTTCACAGCTTTTTATTTCCTTACAACTGGTCAAACTGATGTCATTTGGACATTTTGAACAGAAAATTGTTACCACATTCTTTTTAGTTAATACATTATCTACCCGGTCCCTAAACGTTTTTGCATGGGGAAGAAGCATAGATGACAGAGAACTTTACCGATGTTAACTAGATTGAAGCATTCATTCTATAGATTTATGACATGATTCTGGTGAGCAAGGGTTTATTTAGTCCTCTAGGGTAACATACACTGAGAGTACAAAAAATTATGAACATTATGCTCTTTCCAAGACCTAGACTGACCATGTGAATACAGGTGAAAGCTATGATACCTTATTGATGTTATTTGTTAAATACACTTCAATCACTGCAGATGAAGGGGAGGATACGGGTTAATATTTTACTGCAGTGGGCTAAATCAGGGTCGCAAAGTGTTTCTTGGTAGGATTAAACATATCGTCTTTGAAGCAAAAGGATACACCTCACACACATGGTTATGGGCATCAAAAAAATATTACATTTTGAGTTTGCATCCCTATATTACACTTTACTATATACATCACAGAAAACTGAAATATAATACTACTTTGATATATAAACACTGGATTGTCAGCATTGAAGCCACTGGTTCATTTGACTGCAGGAAAGGGCTACAGAAGGATTTTTTTAGCTTTGAGATAATTGAGACATGAATTGTGTGTGTACCATTCAATCGGTGAATGGGCAAGACAATATATTGAAGTGCTTTGAACAGGGTATGGTAGTAGGTGCCTTTGAACAGGGTATGGTAGTAGGTGCCTTTGAACAGGGTATGGTGGTAGGTGCCTTTGAACAGGGTATGGTAGTAGGTGCCTTTGAACAGGGTATGGTAGTAGGTGCCTTTTGAACAGGGTATGGTAGTAGGTGCCTTTTGAACAGGGTATGGTAGTAGGTGCCTTTGAACAGGGTATGGTAGTAGGTGTCTTTGAACAGGGTATGGTAGTAGGTGCCTTTGAACAGGGTATGGTAGTAGGTGCCTTTGAACAGGGTATGGTAGTAGGTGCCTTTGAACATGGTATGGTGGTAGGTGCCTTTGAACAGGGTATGGTAGTAGGTGCCTTTGAACAGGGTATGGTAGTAGGTGCCTTTGAACAGGGTATGGTAGTAGGTGCCTTTGAACAGGGTATGGTAGTAGGTGCCTTTGAACAGGGTATGGTAGTAGGTGCCTTTGAACAGGGTATGGTAGTTGGTGCCTTTGAACAGGGTATGGTAGTAGGTGCCTTTGAACAGGGTATGGTAGTAGGTGCCTTTGAACAGGGTATGGTAGTAGGTGCCTTTGAACAGGGTATGGTAGTAGGTGCCTTTGAACAGGGTATGGTAGTAGGTGCCTTTGAACAGGGTATGGTAGTAGGTGCCTTTGAACAGGGTATGGTAGTAGGTGCCTTTGAACAGGGTATGGTAGTAGGTGCCTTTGAACAGGGTATGGTAGTAGGTGCCTTTGAACAGGGTATGGTAGTAGGTGCCTTTGAACAGGGTATGGTAGTTGGTGCCTTTGAACAGGGTATGGTAGTAGGTGCCTTTGAACAGGTTTTTCAAATTGTAACTTTATCACATACTGTAAAGTCGGGGAGGTTGAGGATGGGTGAGGGTGAACAAACACCTGACCTGTGCACCACTAGTGTGTAGGGGTCTGTGTGTGTGCTGTATAAGGTCTGTCTGTATGAGTGTGTGTAGGGGTCTGTGTGTGTGCTGTATAAGGTCTGTCTGTATGAGTGTGTGTAGGGTCTGTGTGTGTGCTGTATATGGTCTGTCTGTATGAGTCTGTGTAGGGGTCTGTGTGTGTGCTGTATAAGCTCTGTCTGTATGAGTGTGTGTAGGGGTCTGTGTGTGTGTGCTGTATAAGGTCTGTCTGTATGAGTGTGTGTAGGGGTCTGTGTGTGTGCTGTAAAGGGTATGTCTGTATGAGTGTATGTAGGGGTCTGTGTGTGTGCTATATAGGGTCTGTCTATATGAGTGTGTGTAGGGGTCTGTGTGTGTACTGTATAGGATCCGTCTGTATGAGTGTGTGTACAGTATGTGTGAGTATAAAATAAATATATTGTACAGGAGTTTTCGATGGAGACAACAGCTGTCTGTCTGATGGGAAATTTCAGATCAGAAGTTAGTTAGTTAGTTAGTTAGTTAGTTAGTTAGCTAGTTCGTCTGTGAATGTGTGTTTTATACAAAACCATCAGTCTGATGAGGCTTTCATGCATGCTCTCTCTATCTTCCTCTCTTATCCCTCCATCCTTCTCCATCCCTCTCTACGTAAAAAATAGACATCAAGCAACATCAAAGGGACACCCTGTTCACCGCTCCAGTCTTCTGTCCTTATTGTTTTCCTGCGTTTCATAAACATTACCTTTCCGTACACACACTGTTTCATGTGGGCCATCAATGCCAACCGGTGAATGCACACTGTGTGTGTGTGTTCATGCACGGCGTGCGTTTGTTTCTGTTGATGTTCCATTAGGCACATCAATGGACAAGTCACTGTCTCAAGTAGCTTTTTATCTCCCTATCACTTCTTTCTCTCATATCAAACCTTATTTGAAATCAGAAGCTCAGGGACGTTTCTAGCATTTTAGGGGCCCAAAGCAAGTTTTGTTTCTTTGGCCCCCTAGCGTCCACTTATGCCTAGAAACTGCACTGCATGAGCTTATTGTCACTTGAGGATGTAAAACGTATCTCCATGTCCTAAAATCAACGCTCTAAAGTAATTTTGCCCCCTGTGTGCATCCTGATTTGACAGTAGGGTAGACTATTTCTTGATTTGACAGTAGTGTAGACCGTTTCTTGAATTGACTGTAGGGTAGATTGTTTCTTGATTTGACTGTAGGGTAGACTGTTTCTTGATTTGACTGTAGGGTAGACTGTTTCTTGATTTGACTGTAGGGTAGACTGTTTCTTGATTTGACAGTAGTGTAGACTGTTTCTTGATTTGACTGTAGGGTAGACTGTTTCTTGATTTGACAGTAGTGTAGACTGTTTCTTGATTTGACTGTAGGGTAGACTGTTTCTTGATTTGACAGTAGGGTAGATTGTTTCTTGATTTGACAGTAGTGTAGATTGTTTCTTGATTTGACTGTAGGGTAGACTTTTTCTTGATTTGACAGTAGGGTAGATTGTTTCTTGATTTGACTGTAGGGTAGACTTTTTCTTGATTTGACAGTAGGGTAGATTGTTTCTTGATTTGACAGTAGGGTAGACTGTTTCTTGATTTGACAGTAGGGTAGATTGTTTCTTGATTTGACAGTAGTGTAGATTGTTTCTTGATTTGACTGTAGGGTAGACTTTTTCTTGATTTGACAGTAGGGTAGACTTTTTCTTGATTTGACAGTAGGGTAGATTGTTTCTTGATTTGACTGTAGGGTAGACTTTTTCTTGATTTGACAGTAGGGTAGATTGTTTCTTGATTTGACTGTAGGGTAGACTGTTTCTTGATTTGACAGTAGTGTAGACTGTTTCTTGATTTGACTGTAGGGTAGACTGTTTCTTGATTTGACAGTAGTGTAGACTGTTTCTTGATTTGACTGTAGGGTAGACTGTTTCTTGATTTGACAGTAGGGTAGATTGTTTCTTGATTTGACAGTAGTGTAGATTGTTTCTTGATTTGACTGTAGGGTAGACTTTTTCTTGATTTGACAGTAGGGTAGATTGTTTCTTGATTTGACTGTAGGGTAGACTTTTTTCTTGATTTGACAGTAGGGTAGATTGTTTCTTGATTTGACAGTAGGGTAGACTGTTTCTTGATTTGACAGTAGGGTAGATTGTTTCTTGATTTGACAGTAGTGTAGATTGTTTCTTGATTTGACTGTAGGGTAGACTTTTTCTTGATTTGACAGTAGGGTAGACTTTTTCTTGATTTGACAGTAGGGTAGATTGTTTCTTGATTTGACTGTAGGGTAGACTTTTTCTTGATTTGACAGTAGGGTAGATTGTTTCTTGATTTGACTGTAGGGTAGACTTTTTCTTGATTTGACAGTAGGGTAGATTGTTTCTTGATTTGACTGTAGGGTAGACTTTTTCTTGATTTGACAGTAGGGTAGATTGTTTCTTGATTTGACAGTAGTGTAGATTGTTTCTTGATTTGACTGTAGGGTAGACTTTTTCTTGATTTGACAGTAGGGTAGATTGTTTCTTGATTTGACAGTAGTGTAGATTGTTTCTTGATTTGACAGTAGTGTAGATTGTTTCTTGATTTGACAGTAGTGTAGACTGTTTCTTGATTTGACAGTAGTGTAGACTGTTTCTTGATTTGACAGTAGTGTATACTGTTCCTTGTTTTTACTTAGCTTGATACATGTAGCCATGGTTTTTTACTTTTTAATGTATTTCTTTATATTTCAGTGACGTCTGGGATGATAAATCTCTACGCAGAAACAAGCCTCCTCCATCGGGTTGAAAGACAGGCAGGGCAGGGTGATATTGAGGGAGTGCCTGGACAAGGTCAGGGCAGGGTCAGGGGGTGAAGGTGAGTGTTGGAGCATGGCATAGGAGACAGGGTGAGTGAGAGGGCTCTATGGGGTGTGGAAGGGATCAAAGCTGGGGTTTATACTCACTGGAGGAATGCGTGTTTGGGTGGAGGGCATGTGGACGAGTGTGTGTGTCAGCAGTAGTGTGTGTGTGTGTGTGTGTGTGTGTGTGTGTGTGTGTTTGTCTGTCAGGAGTGTGTATGTCAGCAGTAGTGTCTGTCTGTCTGTCTGTCTGTCTGTCTGTCTGTCTGTCTGTCTGTCTGTCTGTCCTGTCTCTACACTCTCTCCCTCATCCTCCCCTTTCTGTCCTGTCTCTACACTCTATTCCTCATCCTCCCCTTTCTGTCCTGTCTCTACACTCTCTCCCTCATCCTCTCCTTTCTGTCCTGTCTCTACACTCTCTTCCTCATCCTCCCCTTTCTGTCCTGTCTCTACACTCTATTCCTCATTCTCCCCTTCTGTCCTGTCTCTACACTCTATTCCTTCATCCTCCCCTTTCTGTCCTGTCTCTACACTCTCTTCTCATCCTCCTTTGTGTCCTGTCTCTATACTCTATTCCTCATCCTCCCCTTTCTGTCCTGTCTCTACACTCTCTTCCTCATCCTCCCCTTTCTGTCCTGTCTCTACACTCTCTCCTCATCCTTCCTTTTTGTCCTGTCTCTACACTCTCTCCCTCATCCTCCCTTTTCTGTCCTGTCTCTACACTCTCTCCCTCATCCTCCCCTTTCTGTCCTGTCTCTACACTCTATTCCTCATCCTCCCTTTTCTGTCCTGTCTCTACACTCTATTCCTCATCCTCCCCTTTCTGTCCTGTCTCTACACTCTCTCCCTCATCCTCCCCTTTCTGTCCTGTCTCTACACTCTATTCCTCATCCTCCCTTTCTGTCCTGTCTCTACACTCTATTCCTCATCCTCCCCTTTCTGTCCTGTCTCTACACTCTCTCCCTCATCCTCCCCTTTCTGTCCTGTCTCTACACTCTATTCCTCATCCTCTCCTTTCTGTCCTGTCTCTACACTCTATCCCTCATCCTCCCCTTTCTGTCCTGTCTCTACACTCTATTCCTCATTCTCCCCTTTCTGTCCTGTCTCTACACTCTATTCCTCATCCTCCCCTTTCTGTCCTGTCTCTACACTCTATTTCTCATCCTCCCCTCTCTGTCCTGTCTCTACACTCTCTTCCTCATCCTCCCCTTTCTGTCCTGTCTCTACACTCTCTTCCTCATCCTCCCCTTTCTGTCCTGTCTCTATACTCTATTCCTCATCCTCCCCTTTCTGTCCTGTCTCTACACTCTCTTCCTCATCCTCCCCTTTCTGTCCTGTCTCTACACTCTCTCCCTCATCCTCTCCTTTCTGTCCTGTCTCTACACTCTCTCCCTCATCCTCCCCTTTCTGTCCTGTCTCTACACTCTCTCCCTCATCCTCCCCTTTCTGTCCTGTCTCTACACTCTATTCCTCATTCTCCCCTTTCTGTCCTGTCTCTACACTCTATTCCTCATCCTCCCCTTTCTGTCCTGTCTCTACACTCTATTTCTCATCCTCCCCTCTCTGTCCTGTCTCTACACTCTCTTCCTCATCCTCCCCTTCTGTCCTGTCTCTACACTCTCTTCTCATCATCCCCTTTCTGTCCTGTCTCTATACTCTATTCCTCATCCTCCCCTTTCTGTCCTGTCTCTACACTCTCTCCTCATCCTCCCCTTTCTGTCCTGTCTCTACACTCTGTCCCTCATCCTCTCCTTTCTGTCCTGTCTCTACACTCTCTCCTCATCCCTCCCTTTCTGTCCTGTCTCTACACTCTATTCCTCATCCTCCCCTTTCTGTCCTGTCTCTACACTCTATTCCTCATCCTCCCCTTTCTGTCCTGTCTCTACACTCTATTCCTCATCCTCCCCTTTCTGTCCTGTCTCTACAATCTATTTCATCCCTCCCTCTCTGTCCTGTCTCTACACTCTATTCCTCATCCTCCACCTTTCTGTCCTGTCTCTACACTCTATTCCTCATCCTCCCGTTTCTGTCCTGTCTCTACACTCTCTCCCTCATCCCTCTCCTTTCTGTCCTGTCTCTACACTCTCTCCCTCATCCTCCCCTTTCTGTCCTGTCTCTACACTCTATTCCTCATCCTCCCTTCTGTCTCTACACTCTATTCCTCATCCTCCCTTTCTGTCTATACACTCTATTCTCATCCTCCCTTTTCTGTCCTGTCTCTACACTCTCTCCTCATCCTCCCCTTTCTGTCCTGTCTCTACACTATCCCTCATCCTCCCCTTTCTGTCCTGTCTCTACACTCAATTCTCATCCTCCCCTTCTGTCCTGTCTCTACACTCTATTCCTCATCCTCCCTTTCTGTCCTGTCTCTACACTCTCATTCCTCATCCTCCCCATCTGTCTTGTCTCTACACTCTCCCCCATCCTCCTTTCTGTCCTGTCTCTACACTCTTTCCTCATCCTCCCCTTTCTGTCCTGTCTCTACACTCTCTTCCTCATCCTCCCCTTCTGTCCTGTCTCTACACTCTCTTCCTCATCCTCCCGTTTCTGTCCTGTCTCCTACACCTATTCCTCATCCTCCCTTTCTGTCCTGTCTCTACACTCTATTCATCATCCTCCCCTTTCTGTCTATACACTCATTCCTCATCCTCCCTTTCTGTCCTGTCTCTACACT